>NW_010117284.1:0-22727 GCF_000699245.1 Pterocles gutturalis
TAACATTCTGTGATTCTGTGATTCTAAAATCTTTGTAGTCATCCACAGGAGACCACAAAGGTTTTGTAAGGCAATAAGCCACTGAATACTATTACAATGAGAAGGACCTCTCCTGAAAGGACATAGTGGATTGGTAAGTTTTTTTAAAAATATCTTCTGTTAAACTGCTAGATCCAGAAGATCTAAGATTTGCCTATCGACAAAATTGCCTTCTGCATATGAATTCTAACAAAGATGTACTTCTGGTGATCAGTACCTTTCACAGTGTTATTGGCCTCCATACTTAACGGGAAGGATGGGGCTCTTCCCCCTCAAAGTCCAGTGATCCATGATCCCATCACACATCAATATCAGTAGAACAAGAACTTTCCTAATGAACTGTAAGATTTGGTATCAAGAGGCACTCATGCTGGTAATAAGAAGCCCTTCCAGAAAAGGGCTGTGAGATGTTAAGTGGAAGAATCTATTCTTCTGAAAACAGAAATTTTCCCTATATTAACCTTAATTTTTATTGTTCAGCTAAACAAAAGTAAGTCTTTTTTTTTTTTTTTTACAGGAAAAATAATATCAGTTTATGCCTTTAAAATTTATCCATGACACAAGAAGATCACTATTTTGTAAAGAAGGTGTTGCAATGAGGCTTGAAACCAAGCTGAGGACAATAAGGAAAATGTGACAAAATCACAGGCTCCAAAGTCAAGGGGTAATCTGTGTGAAAGCTGGGCATTCACCAAAGGAAAGTAAAAAAACTGTTTGAGAGAAAAGTCTGGGAAAACAATAAATAACCTCTATGAATACTGAAGCTGGCAAAGGCTCTGCTTTGCAATCTGCTCCATCCTTAGACGACAATTGTTACATAGCCTTTTATACTAAACATCTCTGTAACTTTTTTAAAAGAAGTCCTATTCTATCTCAGAATGGAATCTGACATATTGTTGAATAAAAGACTTTCCTCCTATGTATAGAATGTTGACTTCATCCCAGTCTTAAGCCAAAAGTAATTCTTTTTGTAGGAGTCCTATCATATCAAAATTGTATGAAGAAGGCCACTACAAGAAATCTAACTCATGAGGTAGATACACTGTTATTGCATTGGATCTGTTTGTCCACAGTCATGAGATGGCCAGACACTATCTGTCATTAAACAGTGAGGAACAGCAAGCCAGTATAACCCCTTTGTACTGGGAAATCTACCATGTTGACCTTCTGTGAAAGAACAGTAATAGACTAATCTATGGAACAGATTTCTTCAAATGGGCTTTACATGTCTCACAAAAAAAATAGTGTAAACAACCACATAAAGGTTTTCATACAAGTGGTTTACATAATAAAATTTTTCAAGTCTATGTTGCAATGTGCTGCAACAGAAGCCGCACATGGATAAGCTCTTGAACAAACCTTTGCAAGCCTAAGGCCTTCTTGGATATCGATGTTTTAGTTGATACATAATACATTAGCAAACACTGTGGTCTGGACTGGAAGATCATGAAACAAACAACATGAGCAGAAAAACAGTTCGCAGTAACCACTATCACCACCAGTTATATTCTTCAGGCTGGCATGCAAGAAAAGACTGATAAGCCTTAGGCTGAATCTTCCTTGCAGTTTGTTGTATGGGCATAATAATACGCATGCAAGACTTATAATGAATTATCTCCTACCAGGATGCGTTAACAGGATCTGTCTCTTCCCACTTTTGTTAGCACTCCTTTTTCCCTAGCCAAGTCTATATTTTCCAAGTAGTCATGTGTACCAAACTTGGCCTGCAAGCAGCACGCGTACAGAGAGACAGGCACTAAGGAATGATTCACTTCATCCTAAGAGTAGGGAAATCTCCACCTCTTGATAGAATTTTCCCTCACCAGACTTCAAACAGGAAACTGGAATGACTTGCTTGAACCAAAATTAGAGGAGATCAGTAACACCACTCAGAAACATCTGTTTCCATGGGCTGATCAAGACAGTCACGAGACATCCTGATTTAGGTATAGTTTCAAATAAATGTACTCAATTTCAAATACATACTTCTAGAGATGATCCCTCTGTAATTTGAATACTTTCTTTATATTTTTATTTTCATTTCAGGCTTTTCCAGGATGTCAACCTGGAAACAAAACAACCTTCCTGACCAAACGCTAAGCTCATAAAACCTCTCTCAAAAACAAAACAAACAAACTTGTTTCTCTGCCTTGCTGATACACCTTAGGGTTCATTTCTATCAACCATATGTGGGAGGAATGTATGCATCAGTGCATTTGGTACAAGATTCCTGGATCCTTTTAGAGGTTGTTTTTAGGATGCCTGTTTGCTGGGAAGTGGGCTCTACTCATTTTATACATTCCAGTAAACAGCTGTCAGTTCTGAGGCATCAATAACCCAGCCACATCGGAGTTTCAACTTTTCTGTGAAATATGTACTCTATGAATACAAGAAGTTAACCAACAATACTTTTAAATATCATTTTTCAGACAACATGAAAGGAAAAAATAATAAAATCTTTTTAACATTATACCATGCATTTCTCTGATATAGTCAAACCTATTAGGAAGTAAATATTCGTGGCTAACTCCCATATCTTCTTTGTGCCAAGACAGTGAGAAAAAGTATATGTATATTATTGACATAGTAGGATCACTTGAGAAGTGAGTCATGGATGAATGAAGAAGAAAATATAAGATACCCCAAAAATACAGCATGCAGTGCGGGCTAAGAGAACACCCCAAGCGCTATTATCTCATATATTTCCAATATCTGTACAGTGTCCTTGCATCTTTCCTAGTACAAAATGAGTAAAAATTCTTTTAAACATTTAGGGTCACATAAATAAGAAACATAAATAGTGGTGTCTATTACTGAAAAACTGAATAGTTTTCTTTCTTTCTTCAGACACATACATATTTGATCTCAGCATGTTGTACATTTGTTTCATGTCCAGTTTATGAAAAATCTGTACAACATATATCATTTACATGTGTCCTCTCAGCTATTTACCTGTGATGAACAACAGCTCAAGCCACTCTTAAAGCTGTTCTTTGTATTAAATGAATGGTCTGTCAGAGATAAGATGAAACAAACTGCATTTTGGAGTTTCAGCAGTAGAGACTAACACAAGAGGATACTTATTCAGTAATGTTGCCAACAGAGTTCCCTCTAGCAAACAGGAGTATTGCTATTTTTCTTCCTCCAACCTGCTCACACACCTCATCGCCCTTCTGCACAATCTGCCTGAGATGGTAAAATAATATTAAGCACAACACACATTTTCTCTTTAAAATTATTTTGGTACAAGCAAGCTTACCTGACAAATTCAGGCTGTGAGGTTGCATTATATCTTAATGAAGGGGTACACAAATGTATTTACTCATTAACAGAACAAAGTAAGGAGCTCCACATATCAGCAACATCTTTATGTAGATTGATACCACCTGGTGGTGAAATTCCAGGCAATATCAGGTTCTTTTCTTAAATACCATATTTTCATCAATGTTGGTAAAGACACTAGTAAACACTTTGACAGTCATCCCTAAATATCGCCATCAGAAGTATTATAAAATCTCGGAGCCTCTTTAAACACCAGAAATCTTCCAGCAGGCCTCTTTTATTCTTTGGATCCATATTCCTAAAGGCTTTTCAGCACAATGACTGCCAACTGCCAAAATCCAGCTGACAAAAACAAAGAAAAAATAGCTTAATTTAAGTACTTGTTTTTTTTCAAAAAAACAAAGCAAATCTGCAGAGCAAGAAATCCCTACTTGTTTAACGAATACACTCCACAGGACTTCATTTAGCAGGCAATTCTGAACCTTGAATTACTATTAAGGAGTCATGTTAAACACTTTAATTTTGTACAAGTCAATGTCAATATTAGTATCAATTTCAGCGCATATCAACATTAAAGCAGGTTGCAGAAAACAACGTGCAAAGGGAAAGAAGAGACAGAAAAGTTGTCTATTTTAACAGCTGGCACACCCATCAGCACCTCCCTATATATTTTTTTTTTAATTGATCTTTAATATGTCTTTCTAGCATGGGTTAAATGGTGATATTTTCAATTACTGAAACCAATAAAACTGTTCTTTCACAGATATCTATAAAGAAGAATAAAGATAGAGAATTTATTTTAGCTGAGATCTTTTCACTGGGAAGATTGCTTCCCAAATTTACCTTAAGGTCATAGAATCATAGAATGGTTTGGGTTGGAAAGGACCTTATAGATCATCTAGTTCCAGCCCCCTGCCATGGGCAGGGATACCCTCCACTAGACCAGGTTGCTCAAAGCTTCATCCAGTCTGGCCCTGAACACCTCCAGGGATCCGGCATCCACAACTTCTCTGGGCAACCTCTTCCAGTGCCACACCACCCTCACAGTCAAAAAACTCCTTAATATCCAATCTAAATCTACCCTCTTTCAGCTTAAAACTGTTACCCCTCATCCTATCCCTATATTTCCTAAAACACCACATTTGACTTTAAAGGGCCTGATGAAGCATACACTGAAGAGTACTACATTGATTTGCAACTGTCTTGAGTCTAGCCTCTAGAAAATTGGCAACTTTTACTCCAAAAATGAGGGCGTTGTTATAATGACCTTTACGCTACAACTGTTTGTTTGATTCATTGTTTGTTTTTTAATTCTCAAACTGTTTCTTCATTACTTTTCCTTTCTCAGCTCAAAACTTTTCAACCTACTCTATAACCATTCAATCCCTTAACAAAAGTATATGTTCTTTATGAGAAAATATCAGTTTCAGAATAAATTTGGAAAACGGACCTCTTTTTTCAGGGTTTGCATAAATTCCCCTCAAAAATTTTAAATGCAGCACATAACAAGACAGATTATAAGAATTTATGGGAACCTGTGAAGTTTCTCAGTTTGTTTCCACCTTATTTGGAGACAGAAATTCCAACATATTCCTTTGTAGAAATAAATACTTAAAGACTTATATGTAATGAATTTAGTAACAAAGATGGAGGTAAAAATGACAGCTATTACAGTTCAACAGTAACATTCAAACAGCTGTGATTATCTTAAAAAGCCAATTCACCTGCTTTTGTCTTAGAAAAGAAAATTTAAGGTCTCAAGTGCTACATATTTATCTTTTAGTAAGTTACCTTATAAGCTCTGTGCTGCACATTTCAACATACAGAGTAACACTAACATTACTGAGTTGACCAAATATAATAAGACAATTGCCCTGTGATGTCTGCTGCCAGTGCTGAACAAGTAGGACGTGCTAACTGTACAGTTTCATGGAATACCATACACCCTAAATTGTATAAATAGCATGTGAAACTAGAAAGAATGTGCCCTGACCTATGGATACAGATGTAAAAATACATAAAAGTATGTAAAACCTAGTGTTCACTCCCACCTTCTCTCTCTTTTTTTCTCTGCTTTTTTCTCCTTTTTTTTTTTTTTTTTTTTTTTTTTCCCCCTCAGAAGCAAACATCTGAAAGTTAGCTGTTAGCCCCCTATTTAGGAAATTTAGTAAAGTACAAGATTCTCAGACATGTGCAAAGAGTGTTTCTAAGAAAAAACAAGCTTTCAAGTTTCATTTTAGTATCAAATTTGTTTCAATAAAAAGTCAAACTACATTCTTTCCAAAAATTAAGAACTTCATAATTACTGAAACTGAAAATTTTATCACAAAAACTGAATTTTTATCATGGAATTAAGTTTCATAGGTAACTCAGCAAAGTCCATCAACATCTTTTTATTGACCTCAGAAAATACTGAAACCAATATTTATAGCAGACTGATTTTAACATTTGACTTAAAAAATGCAAGACATGCAAATATCAGGAAATGCTGTAATTATCTTGCAGTACATACAATTTGATAAAAACTAACCAAAAAAACTCTTCTAATGATAGGTAGTAGTCACATTTCCAATGGATTGCAAACAAAAATTACAGCCATTAAAGCTATAGGGTCTAGCGGCACCCACATTTTAACTTGGATAGAAAGAACAGAACTGATTCAGAAAAAAACCCTCCATGGGAACTCCTGTTGGTTAACAATAACTGGGTAAAAGTAACAACTGATCAAGACTAATACAGAGAATGTGGAGATTGGACCAAAACTGAAAGCACTGAAAAGTTATTTGAAGAAAACAAAAAAACCCAAAACCAAAACAAAAACAAAAAAACAACAAAAAAAACCCAAAAAAAACAAACAAACAAACAAAAAAACCAAGAAATTGAAGCCAGAGGAGTTCAGTCTCCAAGAATACATTCATACACTGCTGCACCATTGCTGTTTAAGATCTTCCCATCTACTTCAGGGTAGTATTGTGACTTTGTCTTGTTTGTTTGCCATTAGCTACATAGTTTCATACAAAAGTCAAAAACTCTAGTCTACATTTCCACATAGATATTGGAGCGTTCCTTTTTTTTTTTTTTTTTACTTTTGAAATTTCTGTTCAGAATGTCAAAGGTAAGACTACCTCTTTTTAAAGAAATTATATTTACACAACAATATCGAAACCGGCAAAGGAGTGTGTTGTATTTTCCTTTTAGTGATTAGAATTTTACCAGGGAGTTTTAAAAGGAAATGGCTTGTTTAGCTCCAATACATGGAGATGATATCTGTCCATTTATGTGTAAGGAAGAGCCTCTACCAAAGAAGTTGCTGTCCGAAATTGATTCAAACTGAAACTTCTTTGGGCAGCTTCGGCAAACTGTCCAAGGAATAAGCAAGAATATAAATTAAACAGCTTATCAGTCATGCCAGAACAGTCTCAAGGACTTGGATATGATAGAACTTCCCACAAGCTATCTCTTCAGGAAACAGAAAACTACAGGATTTGCGTTTTTAATTCCCCTATTTTCCAAGGACTACGTTTCATCTCATCTTTATTTTACTCCTGTGAAACTAGCAATATTTCCCGAAAACATAAATGTGATACTGTCATGTTGACTCTCACAAGTAAAAGATCAAACACATGGCATGTAGATGATATGTGTTTTGCTTCAGGAATTAAAGTACACAGACACAAGCACACCTATTATGGAATTACGCAGCTGGAAAATCTTAATGATTAGGCTTGTACAGGTAATGTATTAAACCATTATGTTTCAATGAAAATATGTCCATTGAATTATTAAATTATTTTAAAATATTATATTAGATTATTAAAGAATTCTATTATGTTCTAAAAAATAACAGTACTATGCATCTGACATAAGGCAGCTCATTATATAAATGTAATATGCTCTTAGATATAATTCATTTGGAATTCTATTTTCCTTTTTCTTTTCCCAACCATTTCTTCAGCAGTTCTTTCATTGGAGGATGGAAATTATGGCAGTCTCCTGACTGATCAATGTAAAAGAAATATCTAAATTCCTGGATTCATGGGAACCTCTGCTGTGAGCACATTCACTCTAGGGAGTGCCAGGCAGTCTGGAAACTCTGAATGTTTTCCTATGAAGTGTTAACTTCTCGTGATCACTCTGTCATGAATAATCTAGAAAGCACGTATATACACAGGGCACAAGAAATTTAAAAAAAAAAATCAAAGTTGTAAATAAATTTGTAAAAAATTAAAAAACCTGGAAAAAAAAAACCTAACAATCTGAAACTGGTCAAAAACTGACCAACAGTCACCAACTATTTACTATGAATGATACAGGCATTGGGATTATACTCAGCATTTAAAGCTGTAGTTATCTCAGGTTTTCCTCTCCAATTCTTTTCTTCGCTAAACACAATTAAAAATATTCATTTCCCTACTTTTTTTTTTTTCCTTCAACCTTAGGTAAGTGATTGTGCCCCTGTACTCAGCACTGATGAGGCCGTACCTTGAATACTGTGTTCCATTTTGGGCCCCTCACCACAAGAAGGACATTGAGGTGCTGGAGCAGGTCCAGAGAAGGGCAACGAAGCTGGTGAAGGGTCTGGAGCACAGGTCTTAGGAGGCACGGCTGAGGGAGCTGGGGTTGTTCAGTCTAGAGAAGAGGAGGCTGAGAGGAGACCTTATCACTCTCTACAACTACCTGAAAGGAGGGTGTAGTGAGGTGGGTACTGGCCTCTCCTCTAAAGTAACAAGTGATAAGACAAGAGGAAATGGCCTCAAGTTGCAGCAGGGGAGGTTTAGGCTAGATATTAGAAAAAAAATTCTTCACTGAAAGAGCGATCAGGCATTGGAACAGGCTGCCCAGGGAAGTGGTGGAGTCACCATCCCTGGAGGTGTTCAAGAAACGTGTAGATGTGGTGCTTAGGGACATGGTTTAGTGAGTTAGGTGGTGTGGGTTGACGGTTGGACTTGATGATCCTTGAGGTCTTCTCTAACCTTAATGATTCTATGATTCTATATAAATGACATCCTTGTTTTCATCACTTAGTCTCTTAACTTTCTTCAAATGTACTCAGAACTGGTAAAATGGCATCATGGGCAAGAAAAATCCAATCTGACTTGTACGATGTACTTTGTGCTATAGATCCTACACAGCAATAGTTCTTAATTGTAACTCGCCCTGGAAAAATGTATTGCTTTAGTTGCTTCCAACAAGTAGCATCCTAAAAGAGTTACACATTCAGTCATCTGTAAAGATACTGCCACAGCAAAATGTACCATCAGTATTCAAGTACTTGTTTCAGTAAATAAATCTTGAATTTGCTTGTTGATTTCTTACTGGTTTGGGGATTTTTTCTTCTTTTATTTACAAATATTGCTATCAGAACCTATGGTAAGGTGAAGCATGACATCCATCTGAAAGAAAATGTCAGTAGTCACCAAACATTACCATTCTGCTGTGTCTCTCTCATTATATTGACTTATTTCTTCATACTGAGGTGCCAGAATTTCAGGTCAAAGGGGAGAACTTGAGGCTTCTGCACTTCGGTGTGTTATTTATGAGCTGACCACAAGGCTGCTTACTGCTGTTCCCTTTCTCAGAAAAGGAAGAGAAGGGAGGTAGGGAGGCAATAATGCACCAAATCTAATTCTTCTTTGTGGGGCAGCACTCTGTTGAATTTGTTAGGTATAATGAAAGAATATGTGGTAGTGATCATAAGGGAGTGATCATACTATGATAATTAGATATTAAAAATACTTTAATCAACACATGATTCTACTTAAGGCAGAAAATACCTGCACTTCAGGAATAAAGGTAAAACACCAAGATAAACACTTTCCACTAGCTCTGAGGAAAACACTTATACAGTGATAGAAATTAATGTCACAACTATCAAGGATGTTACTGCTCTGTTAAATGTAATTCTCAGCATTTTACTAATCTGGGCCAAAATCAAGGTTACTAAAAACTCTACTGTTGCCAATTAGAGCAGGGATTACCAAACATGTATTCACTCATCCACCCAAGTGTGTCAGAACTTTAGAGATAACTTTCCTTAGCTTTAATAGAATCTTTACTGAAGTTATTTATCCTCAATGCATAAAGTTTGTAGAGCTCAACTCTGACTACAAAAAGATTATCTAGAGAAATAGAATGCAGCAGACTCAATCTACTGGCAATGAGTGATTTTATAACTGCTTTGATTGGGAGGTTAGGACAGTGTCACACAGAGATTGCCCCTTTCCACATTCCCCAATTCTTCTCTAGTTACTTGATGGCTGAGTTACAAAGTGTGCATTCTACATCTAATAATGAGTTGCTTTCTTTCAGGAAATATAATATTGATAGCAGAACTGCATTTTATTGCATGATCCTCAAACACTTCTTGATGATGTGAGATGTTCATTTCATTTGTGCTAAGAACACACAGCGAAATTATAACATGAGCTTTTCATATTGACTGCAAAAGCAATTACTTAGTATCTATTAATGTTTCCATCAAGACACAGTTACATGGAGTTACACATAACAGAGGTACTTTTAAATACTTGCTTAGGTGAAGACCCAAGAACATTCAGATATTATGTAGTATTACAAGAAAGGAAGGGGAATATTTTCTAGGGCACCCATACTGAGCAGTCTACCAAATAAAGGAGAGGGAAGAACAATGAGAGGCAAAAATCAAGGTAGTGAGAGGGAAATTAATGACAAGTAGAAACAGCAGCAAAGGAAAAAAATCTTTATATTTAAATAGCATTGAAGAAACAGTACAAAACAAACAGTTGAGACAGATCAATGAATACGTTAAAAAAGTGTAGAGTGTGCATAAAAGCAGGTGGTTATTTCAGTAAGGTTTCCAGTAGAGTTTGACCATTTGATATACAAGTCAGAGAGGAACTGAAGTAATATAAAAACAGTTTACTTGAAAAGACCTGAACAAATGGAAATTTGCTAGAACACTTTTTACTACAAAACTTTATGATGCAAAACTGCAAAACAAGAACAAACAGAATGCTTAGCTATTTCAGACTTCCCCCCACCCCCGATATTGCAGTTGTTTCAGTAATCCAAACACCATAATACAGCATTTTAACATAACTGAAAGACACTTTTTTTTTTTTTTTTTTTTTTTTTTTCCCTGGTTGGGTTTTGCTTATTTTTTTGTTTAAGAAAAAATTATACGTTCCCAACTCCTCCCCCACATTATTTGAAGGTTTCAGTTTTCATCAAGAGGAAGAAAAACCAAACAAAAATCTTTAGAAAATAATTTTCTATTTAAAAACAAAACTGAAATTAAATACTTGGGACCAATACCTACAACAGTAGTGGATGGACAATGCAGAACTAGTGGACCAACAAAGCTAGTGGACTTCCAAATAGCCCTTCTCTGTTAAAGAATTTAAAGGAAAATACATTAAAGGTGAATAAAATTTGTTATAAATTTCACCTTAACAGGACAAGAAAGACTGGCCAACATTTGTAACATATTTGGCTTTACCAGATGTGCTAAACTAACAGTATTATGCACAGTACATTACCCTAATATTTAGTTTGGTATTTGATTAGAGGTTAATGTTAAGATAGATAGGTTTCTTGTCTTCTTAAATATAATTAGATGCTCACACTAGATTTAACAACCTTCCACACTTGCAGAATAAACTACATTAATTTTCACACCTTCTTAAGTATCAAAGTTGGTAAAACACTTTGTCAGGTATATTGTTTGAACTTCTGAGTGACTTTAGCAGAAAAGATCTGCCTTTGGAAGATTTCATCGACAGCCTCAAACTTATTCAGATTTTTTTTTTTATTTGTGAACAATCAGTGATGTCAATTTCATCATTTTTTTCAGGAGTGGGAATATTAACTCCTACCTACTGGCTATGTTCCAAATAATTATATTATCCTCCTTATCTTTTTTTTTTTCTTTTTTTTCTTTTTTTTTTTTTTGAGAACTTATTCACATATTACAGAGTTCTTCAGGGAAATTACCCTGAGCACTTACAGAATGCTCTGGTAATTCTGTCATTAACATGAAAACCACTCCATTACCAATTTCTCGAGTGTCTTAATGTAGATTTAAAATACAAAGATGCTATGCATTGGAACTGAATATGTACAAACTTATTTTCAATGAATGACAAGTAAATTCTAAAATATCTATTTCAATTGCCTAAGTGTTAGTAAACCACACATTAAATGTTTTTAGGCACCTATATAGCTCTGGCATCCTTTGTGCTTCCTGTACTCCTATAGACCAACATAACTGGCCTAACAGAAATGCTTCTAAATTCCACTACATATATTTTATTTTCTAAACCAAAATCAAGAAAACCTTTATATCAATAATTATACAATAGGCTTTTTAAAGTAAGTTGCCTGTCTTTTGAAAAGGTTTTTATTAATACATGAAAATTAATTTCTTTCAGAGAAGTATTTTAAAATGTTAAGAGTAGCTATTTCAGTCTACCATTAGAACTAGAAACATGATCATGCTGCTTCACTCTCAACCCAGATCTTCAAACCCTTCAGAACATTATCATATTTGGAGAGAAATAAACTCTGCTTTGAGTGAGCTCAATAACGTTATCTTTTTACCTTGCCACTCTTCTCATTTTCTCTTTACAACATTGAACAAATCCTTACCACCTGTCCTATCTGGGAAGTGGGGGAAAGGAGTTGGCAGGGTGGGGAGTGTGGAGAAGAAAGTTAATAATTTTATTAAATCTTGACAAACAAAACCATATGCCAACAGCAGTTAAGATTTTAACTTCAATCACTTCACACAACCTTCTTGAAATGAAAGGATAAGCATCCGAGGCTATGCTTACTTAAGATTTTGGCTTGAAGAATATTTTTTCTTCCTATCTTCAAAGCTGTGATTCAAGTCATAAGTTTAACAATGGTTTCAAAATTTTTATACAGAAACAATTTTCTGTATTTTCTTCTCTCTTTCAAGACTGTGAATATGGCCTTGGATTCTTTATTCCCAACACGATGACAGGAAAGGTAAAACCACTAATCAAGAATAACGTGAAGACAATGGTAAAATTGAAACTAAAACTGCAGCTGCTCTGAGGAAGCAGAGGGCACCTTATGGCCATTACTTTAGTGCACTCTACTCTCAAGGGAAATTGCTTTTGCTAATTTTTTTTTCCATAAGAAAAACTTCTGTTAGAAATGTAAAAAAAATCTTCATATCCAAATTGCAGCTTATGTAACATACACTATGGTCAAAAGGAAAGTTTCATTAATCTATTAAATGGAAGATTAAACAACTTCATAATGACTTCAAGTAATTAGTAAAAGGGTTTAATTGAAGTGAGAATTATTTTTGTATACTGTTTTTAGGATCTTAACCTCTTGGGCCAGTGCCTACTGAAGTGTCCTAGAGAAAATCATAGCTATAAAATTCTAGAGGCCAATAATAATAATAATATCATTCCAAAGCATAAAATTGTGAGTATGATATTTCACTACTTGTCACTGACACAGTTTTGAAACATGTACTCAAGTTAATTCAGAAGTTACAGTGTCAGAAAATAGGTTTTGTATTCTTATACTAAAGGGTGAAAGCTCTTTGCAATATCTTGGTAGAGCTTTCCAGCTGTACTTACTAGGCAGAGTACTAGTGCAGCTGAAAAGTAAGAAAATGGATGCACACTATTCAGACCCCTACTTGGAACTCAGCAATGCGTGCAACAAAATCTTCAACAGTTAATGTTTATGGGGTGGTTAACCTCAGCTGGCCAGATGCCCACCAGGCCCCTCTATCACTCCCCCTTCAGCAAAATAAAGGGGGAGAATAAGACGAAAAACTCGTGGGTCAAGATAAAAGCAGTTTAATTAAAGCAATGGCCAAGGCCATGCACAGAAACAAAAGGTAAACAAAGATGTCATTCTCTACTTCCCCTCAGTAAGCAATGTCCAGCCACTTCCCAGGAAAGCAGAGCTCCAGTATGTGCAACAGCTGCTCCTGAAGACAAACACAGTAACCAATGCCCCCCTCCTCCTCCTGGGCTGTTATGGCTGAGCTGATGTCACATGGTATGGAACAGCCAATCCGGGTCAGCTGTCCCAGCTCCACCCCCTCCCAAGCTGTGTAACACATCCCCTGCTGGCTGCCAAGGTCACACTCAGCACTGGGAGGGCTGCTGTGGGGATACTGGCTCCATCTCAGCCAGACCCAGTACAGGTTATTACTTTTAAGAAAAGACAGCCCATTTGAAGGTAAACAGGTGTCCTCTTGACCCAATTTTCTGCAAGAAATAGCCCATGTCTAATAATGAAGGCTTTGGGAATATTCTAGAGACCTGTGACCTAGATTAATGGAAAGAGGTTCAAGAGGAAATCAAGATTTAAATTATTCCCTCTGCCACGCTCAAAAGAATCATGGAGTCTTTATGTGTGCAGTTGTTATTCTGCTGCAAAAAATTAAAGCCCAACATATTCTCAGTTTGTATAACATCAGCATCCTTCCTTTTCCTGTTTTTCCTGGGAAGTTTTAACCTAGAAAGCCATTCCACAATGACAAATCAAAAAGAATTTGTATTTCACAGATCCTACCATAGTCAGTAAAGACTGCATTCTTGTCTCATGCAGCTAAATATTGGAATTTCTCTGATAAACATTAGCTCTTTATTTTACCTCTTTCCTTCTCTGAAACCACACAGCATTTTCTTTCGTCTTGGAATCAAAGTGAGACAAATAAATCATTACCTAGTTTCCATAGCAATAGGAAAGCCACACAGAAACACTCAGAGTGCAGTAATTCCTGTCTTGCTCTTACTTCCAACACTTTTGAAATTCTTCTCTCTTTGAATAGTATGCCTACTATTTAAATATTTTATGCAAATTAGAAGTTAGCAAAAGAGAGAAAACAATCTAGTTCACAAATTAGCCAGTCTCAAGATCTCTCTCATTACTAACTTCAGAAGAAAACTATTTTTTTTTTTACTGCTCCCTTTTACACCTGCTTTCCCCTAATTCAAGAATGGGTAGCAAGAAAAAAAAAAAAGAAAGAAATCCCTGGGGCTACAATCCTGCATATACTTAGCTTTTCACTATCCTTAGAGTTATTTGTAAATGAAACCAATTTGGGAAGTGAAAATTTGGGGGAACAAGTCCATAATATTTGCTGGAAGTTATCTAGGTCAGTAAGAGCTATAAAGATAAAGGAGGGAACTTTAAAAATTTTATTTCAAATTAATAAATTCTAATTGCCCTAGGCCTAAGATTAAGAGCATGCTGTCTGTCTCAAAATTCATACATTAACAAAAACAAGGAAAAATATTTTTTAAACTATTCACACACTAGCTGATGAAAAAGCACAGGTAAACTTATTTATTTCACAGAACACCGATTATAAAATTTAGATCTCAGTCTTTCAACCATCATTTCAAACAGGTCTCTATTAATATCACTGAATCATCATTTAGTTATTTGTTTCGTTACTGATTAATAAATTGATCCAAACCAAATAGCTTAGCTTATTAAGTTACAAGAATTCTGTAACATAGGAAGTTTTCTCACAATGTTTGTTTCAATAATTGCTGGCTTTGCTAAAATCAAAAATACACATAAATATCAACCATCACTTAAAGTAATCTTAATCACTTGGTAGTCAGCATATGACTGTCCATTGTTTCATTTATAATCATAAAAAAAAAATCCAAGACAGAGACACCACAGGGGAGAGTGCAACGGTTTTGATGGATGGACCTTTTCTATAAAAACCCAGTTTGCTTTTAGGCATAAAGTGGGTTAAGTCATGCAGAGGTTGCAATATTAATATGTCATAGAAAACACCCAGAGAGAATAAATGTCACAATATTTTTAACGTGCATCACTAATGTACTAAAATATTCATTATATTCCAAATTAAGTCAATTTAAATCATCAAAAGGCAATAACTGAGTGCAAAAATGACAGAAGTTGAAAGCATATTTTATTTATTTCTAATTTCATTTCATTTCATTTCATTTCATTTCATTTTATTTTATTTTTTAGGTTGTAAATACAGAAAAAAATAATAGTTTTGAGCAGCATGAATAGTGAATTACCAAGGAAAAGTGATCCTGACTCTGAGGAAGATTTTCAAGACCTCATAATTTATTCCCTGCATTCTTCAGGTCAGTATCAACTGATACTGCAGCTTATCTATATGCACAGCAGTGATAATTTTCCAAACTTAGAATTTCAACCATTATAAATTATTTTTGTTGGTGGACATATAAAAGAATTAATACACTAAAATAATATTTAGTCAACATTCAGGATGCCTGAGTAAGAATAAATCACTACCTCCATATCAAGTCAGCAGTTCTGTTAGCCTGAAGTAAACTGCAAGTAAATGTTGTATAATACAGCCATAAGTAATCTATGGGTCTGAAATGGCATTCCAAAGTATATATATCTTTTTTTTTTTCTAATTTTAGTGTCCGCACAGTACCTCTTGGTAAAATCTCTAGGTTTTGACAGTAAAATTACTGGCTGTAGATTTGGTTTCTCTGGGGTCATTCATGCTTGCATTACATTTTTCATTATTTCCTCAAGCTCCCATTAAACACAGTTGTTACAGGACAACTGTGACTTTTTCAGTTTTCCTTCTAAGAAAGTTAACCGGCTTTTACAGAGGCTTCTCTGTGAAAAATATGTTTAACAAAAACCTGTACTTCCTTAGACCTTTGCTGAAAAGAACTGACACCAAAAATCCTCATATTTGTCGGCACAAGAAATAGTGGATAGATCCTCAGAAGGTTACACTGGGCTAAGGGAAGCACTAAATGCTACACCACTGCAGGTTCACATCCATCTACTATATTACAAAGTCATCAAGATCTCTGATGTTGGTGAATCCCATTGCTCAGAATGGCCCTTCAGTGGGAGGAGTGTCTGTGTGCCCTAAGTGCAACACCAGAGAAACCCAGTCCTAGGCCAGAGGGGTCAGCTATTAGCTGGAACGCATCTTAGCAAGGATGCTGCTGTTACCATGCAGTCACAATTGCCAGATGGAAATTCTGTCACAGAGGAAAGACAACTACGCACATAGTGGATTTCTGCCACTCAGTAAGTTAAGTCACAAGATGAGAAAGTTCACTTTTTTTTTACAGCTGAGACAATGAAACTCACGTCTTTCCAAAACAATGATACCCTGACCTTTCTGTTCTGTTTTAAAAAGATACTAATCATAGGCTTACACAGATGAGGCTGTAGTGTGAGAGTGTATATAGAAAACATTATAAAGGTCACCTGTAAAACAGTGTTCTTAGCTTAGATCACAGATACTTGTAATTAAAAAGTAAGATCACAACATCAGCTGCTCCTCTATCAATTGTTTTTTACCCAAACTTTGGTGTAATAATTATATCAAACCAGGAAAAAAATCAGATCACCATATTGTCAAAGCAAACCTCACTACTGCAGTAGTCAAGTATGAAAACAGCATTTTTATTGCATCAGGAATTGCAGCAAGCATTTGTTCTCAAGGTAAAATATGCTTAGTGCTTAAATTCTACAGTACAATATAGCAGTTATAAAGCCTTCACAGTCTCCAACTTCATAAAATGCTCAAGGGTGAATTGAGTAACTGTAAATGTGTCTGTTCTGCAGTCTACTGGAATATTAAGCATCATAGTAGACTTTGATGCAATATATACTTAAAAAAGACATTTTTGGGGGAAAAAAAGAAAGAAAGAAAAAATAAATGTCCTTCTCCTTAGAAGCCTGAAGCATAAAAATATTCAAATAGACACATTTTGACTAGAAATCCAAGCATTCTTTTCCATCTTATTTAAAAGCTGTCCTTCCCCTAAATATCTCTGATAATTTTCTGGCATGTCGCATTCAATAAAATGAACCCAATGGAAACAGAAAATAATTTAATACAAGAATACGACAGCATATGCAACAAGAGAACATACTTGAAATACACAAGCCTCTGACACAGATTGCATTAATAACATATATAAGAAAAAAAAAAAAAGGAAAGAATCACATTTGTTTGCATATATATTCAGAGTTCTATCTAACTCATCAATATTCCTTTTAATAATGGCAGTATCTCTGCCGGATAAGTGGTGGCTATGAATACATCATTTATGAAGGGCTTCTTTGGCATAGCGGAATGAATTTCATCTTTTTTAATTGGAATGAAGAACAACAAATTCTACTTATGCCTTCTATTTTTAAATGCCTTTGAGCTCATTTTCTATTACGATTGCAATTTTATGCAATTTTTATAGAGTAGATTTGTTTCCTAGCAAAAGAACTATGGTGCAGTTACTTTGGATAATGTGCATCCTGTCCAGCCAGAGTCCTCTGGCTACTTCTTTTTTGACTCTAGGAAGTCACAAATTCTCTGAATAGGGATTTCCAAACAGATATGATTTATGAATAAAAAAACTGGCTAATCACCTCCCCACTATTTTTCTAATTATTTGTTTTAATGGCAAGTATCTAGTTTACACAGAAACATCCAAGCTATTTCTTTTTCCTTAGTATTTCAATACACTCCTATAGAGTTTCAGACAACGATATATTTCCTGTTCCATTCTTCTGTTTTATATAGTAAGCTTCCTAGGTAATCTATATTTTATCCCTTCATGAATCCCAGAGACCTGCAATTTTTCATTTTGAGGAAAGAAGATGATTGGGCTCAGGTGAAAGACATGGACTATGTACATAATGAATATGGAAGTACAGATCCTATAAACTGGCAAACATCCACAGGGAATTCTTTTCAAGCTTTGACACGAATATTCTAGTAGAATCATAGAATCATAGAATCATAGAATCATAGAATCATAGAATGGCCTGGGTTGAAAAGGACCACAGTGATCATCTAGTTTCAACCCCCTCGCCATATGCAGGGCCGCCAATCACTAAACCAGGCTGCTCAGAGCAACATCCAGTTCCTAGAGGAACATTTAAACACAAATATGTATATATACACAATTGTACAGATACATAGTTCAGCAGAAACTTAGATTTCACAAGCTTTGCTTAGAAAAACATGAATTAAAAAAAAAAAAAAGCCTAGATGTAGAACTGACAAGAAAACCAATATTCTGTTACATAAGAAATACCAACATTTTAGACTTATAAATTGCTAATAAGAGAAAACAAGACATAGAGATGTGGGTTTTGTTTTGTTTTGAATTTCTGATTTTCCATAAAAGGTCTACTGCCTACTGCCTCAACCATTTACATAAAATGTAGGAGACTCAGATGCATGCACCTGTTCTAAGTTAGCAAATCAAAAATTTCCTACATTCTGAATAAGTGCCATAAACAGTACCAAGGTATTGGCTAGTCTCTGGCATATTTCTTTCTTTTGAACTAATATTCAATTTCAGCCCTGCATATATTTCCAAAGTTTTAAACGTATATATTGGCATTTCCTGAAAAAAAAAAAAAAAAAAAAGAAAATAAAAAACCTCAGAACAACCTCCACTCAAACAAATAAAGTATTTCCAATTTCCCTTTTCCTTTCTTAATTCTACACTTCCTATTTCAGGACCTTGTTCTATAATCACAAGCTACATGAATATACAACATATTTAGGGTGCTGTGGGATTTTTTTTCCCAAAATAATTCTGTTTCCTGAGAAAGATATTTTTATATTCATGCTCAATTATTTTTGACTACATCACCTATTTACCATTTTTTTAAACAGGGAGACCCAAGGACTGCGTAACAATTGTGTCTTAAATTTGTAGTTAATATGTATAAAACAAATTATTCCTTTTTGCAACTGAATTTTCACAAAAGGGACCAGAGACTTCTGAAGTTCATGTACCTAATACTATTTTTCTTTCCACTATGTTACATGGATGTAGCTTGTGCATAAATTTAACTACATACTTCTAATCCATTTATAAGGATCTAAGTTCAAGCATTAATAAACTGGAAGAAATGAGACTAGTAGGAGAGTGCAATGGATTATTTTCTATTCTTTCACCTCTTCCTGCTCTCATCCACAATAGTACATTTATGTAGCACTTAATATTTTCAAAGACCTTTACATCTTTAATCCTTCCTACAACATTGCTTTTAAGCATGACTGTGTGTTGTGTATTTCTGTATTAAATTCAAGGTGCTGAATTTGAACTTTAAATCCATAGAGAAAAGTAATATGGAAATACTTTCCTCAATACTTTACTTCAGAGACAATAGCTCTTAAGTGAAGAGATTGTCTTCCTTCTTGTGTTTCACATATAACAGAAGTTAGCTAAGGGAATCAAAAGTATGCACAAACTAGATTAGAATAATGTTATCTGGATGGTGTCTTGATGATGGTGTAAGGCTGAAAAGGCTAAAACTGAGTACTAGAGTGAATGACAAGACTGTAGACTTTTACTGAAAATTATGTTAGAGAAACACACCTAAATTACTGAACTAGTGAACTGGCAAATCTGTTCTGATTTAAGATTATCGTACAACCACAAAAACCAGAAAATGGATTAGTCCTAGGCTCTAAATTAGAGGATCCTTAAATGTATAGCATTAAACTCTATCCTTGATATAAAGATGAAAAGCCAAATATTTTTTCTTTTTTATTACTTGCATCATGATTTTTTATTAAATGGAAAATGTCAGAATTCTTACACCTTCAAGTATTAGCTCTTCCACTACAAAATGACTAGATAATCCTACTAGAAATATGCTCTGATTTCCAAATATTTCATCTACATTGAGATCCATTTCTGTTTCACTCAGAAAGAAACAGAAATCATTACAGCGAAGTATACATTCTCCATTCTGATCTGCAGAAGTGTGTTTTTTGAGATGTGCCTTACTCTAGTCTTGTATCTCCCGTCATTTAACCAAAGATGCTAGTATTCAGATAATGGAAAAGTACAGAAACATTAAACTATGAAGTAGCGTGTAAAAATACCATCTCACTAAATTATGACAGGTCCTAAGAAGATACTTGTTTCCATACATTTTGAGATAAAGTTTTGCAAATAGTTTGATATTATCTACCTGTGAGCTTTCTTCTCCCTGTTCCCAGTCCTTGGCCATGTATTCCCATCTGTCCTTCATATTACATTTTGAGTTCTTCCTTCCTGTCAGATCAGTCATCCTATGTGACCCCCTGCATGAACATATAATTACCAGCGCTGATACCAGAGGTGGCAAGGGAGGTAGAACCTCCTCTTCCAGTAGCAGCCTAAGATCAACAAAATACCTCCAACCTTAACTGTGGCATCAGGGATAAAAGAATAAGACAGAAGAAACACTGAATTCCCTAGCACATTTGTAGAATCTAACACAGAGCAGTATCACCAATGGCCATTAAAATGTCTTGGCTACACAACAAAATAATGAATCAATCTACAAGATATATTTTCTGCAGAAAGAAAATGAGGTATATTCCAGAAAGAACAATTTTTTTATGAACAACTCTCATACAAATAATAAACATAAACCTGAGAGAGTTAGGGTTGTTAAGCCTGGAGAAAAGAAGGCTCCAAGGAGACCTAATAGCAGCCTTCCAGTTCCTAAAGGGGGCCTACAGGAGAGATGGGGAAACACTATCAGGGAGTGTAGTGACAGGATGAGGGGCAATGGTTTTAAGCTGAAAGAGAGTAGATTTTGAAGAGATATTAGGAATATTTTTTTTCCTGTGAGGGTGGTGAGGCACTGGAACAGGTTGCCCAGAGAAGCTGTGGATGCCCCATCCCTGGAGGTGTTCAAGGCCAGGCTGGATGAGGCTTTGAACAACCTGGTCTAGTGGGAGGTGTCCCTGCCCATGGCGGGGGGGGTTGGAACTCGATGATCTTTATGGTCCCTTCCAACCCAAACCATTCTATGATTCTATATAAAAACAACAGTAACTTTCCTTCCAGTTGTATTTGTTACTTGGAAGCTAATTAAAATGTTAACACAGTATAATACAGAAAATGTCAGGCTTATCTATACTAGCTTTCTCCCAATGATTTTTTTTTCTCCAGTATTCCATATCTAATGGTCAGGCAGAGGCTCACACATTTATAGTCACTCAAAATGTCCCACCTGAATGCGGTGGGCATATGTGATGCAGGAGCAAAGAGAGGCTCTGCTTCTCTGCATGGGCAGCTGGAGGCCAGTCTGGAAACCTCAGGTTATCTCAAGCAGTGCTAAACGCTCATATTTAGGCACCTGAGTAGAGCCCCAGAAGACTGTTACAACAGTAATATCAACAAGCAAAAAGTTATTAAATGCATTCAAATAAGAAAGGTCCCAGAGACCTGTTGTTTTTTCACCAGTTGAAATACTCACACTTCATATACTTTATGGAATACCATTATCCCTAACGTGAACAACACCCATGGGAAAGAGGGAAATTAACAACACATTCTTCTAAAAGATATTTTACCACCACTAATCAGTATTAGTTTAGGGTGCCTAAACTGGTTTGATAAACTGCATTTAGATTGCCAGATATGCCGCAATTCATGCAAGCAGCCTAGAAGGCCAATAAGCTCCAAGTCTCCCCATATCCCAGGCTGGTTCCCAGTTATGTATTCCCTCATTCCACTCCAACATTTAGCATGAATAAATTGGCACTCTTAACTCACCAGTGCTGATTTTCAGTAGCTGTGCCAACAATTTAGCAATAAGCAAAGGGTGATGCCAGGAACATCAGGAAATTAAAACCTACCCCTAACACTTTCTGGTTTGGTAGGTGGCTGACAATGAAGTTGTTTGTTTAGTTTATTTTCTAAGGAGAATATTTTCACTTTCGATATCTGCAAGTGAAAAAATGGCTCAGAGACATAAGTGCGTTTCAGTTTATCCTTCTCTCTCCTTTAGTATTTCTTTGGTTACATATGTAGCTTCAGAAGTTTGTAAAATACTTTTTTCCAAATTATAACTTTTTAATTATTCACGTTCCCTATTAGTAAATGCAAATGTGCATCTGTATACAGTGTTTACAGTAGTGCATTATTCAGTTTATGTACTTAAATACCAACTAATGCTAGTAATTTCAAATGTACACACTTATTAACAGGAATACTGAATAACAGAAAACATCAACGGGTCATACAGCATATCCACTAAAAGAGAAGAGGCTATAAACTAGGAAAGCAGAAGAAAATTTTACAACTTTCCACCCTTTTGGCATATTTCCTGGCATTATCTCCAGTAATGACTATCCTTATTCTGAATTCCTTCGCCACATTCAAGTGAGAGTTACACTCGGCTTCCTGAATTCTCTCTAATCAATCTGAAAGCAGCTGCTTTAAGCACCCTAGTGATTCGTAGTTGCAAGACACCCAAATGCTTTTAAACTAAAAAAGAAAGCCCCCTGAAACTCAAATACATATGTACTTTTAGTTGTTACCCTCAGAGTAGCAATTCCAGAAGAAAGCTATTTGTTTCAAGGTTTTCTTGAAATGTTCTTAAATATGTACCCAGAATCACAGAATCACAGAATGTTA
>NW_010117285.1:0-582 GCF_000699245.1 Pterocles gutturalis
AGTGTCCCCATGGGTCACCCTGGGGTCCCCTCATGGTCCCCAGAGTCCCTCTAGGTCCCCCCAGTGTCCTCCAGTCTCACCCCAGGGTCCCCCCCCACGGTCACCAGTGTCCCTCTGGGGTCCCCCCACATGGACAAGAAGCTCCTCGGCCACGTCAAGGCCTTCGACAGGTCCTTGCCACTGTCCCCAAACTGTCCCCAAAGTGGCCCCAGGGTCCACTGTTCTCCTGCGGGGTGGGATTGGCGAGAGCTGGGGTGTGCGCGGGGGGTCCCCAGGCCTGTTCGCTGTGAGTTTTGGGGTTTGGGGTGTCCCCCTGGGGTCCTCAGTGTCCCCATGTGTCACCCCAGTGTCCCCAGTGTCCCTTTGGGTCACCCCAGGGTCACCCCACAGTCCCCAATGTTCTCCAGAGTCCCCCCAAGTCACCCCAGGGTCTCCCCATGGCCCCCCATGTCCCTGTGAGTCACCCCAGCGTCCCCAGTGTCCCCATGTGTCACCCCAGGATCCCCAGTGTCGCCCTGGGTCATCCCAGGGGCCCACATGTCCCTGTGAGTCACCCCAGGGTCCCCAAGGTGTCCCCAGAGT
>NW_010117286.1:0-5398 GCF_000699245.1 Pterocles gutturalis
AACCTTAATGATTCTATGATTCTATAAAACAGGCAACTAATTCAATGTAAGTATCTAACTTAAGGAAACTGTAACATTACATCACTGAAGATTTTGAAGGTTCTGTGAAAAGAATAATAAAATTTGCTTGCTCTTATAATACTAAGAGAATGGACATTCTAAGTTGCTACTGAAGGTTTACTATGAAATGCATTCCTTGAGTTTTACTGCTTTTAACGGAACAGAGACCTTGAGCCGGCAGCGAGAACCAAGGGCACAAGTATGTCGGAAAAATTTCTTCTGAAACATCATTACGGCACACTAGAAAGAAAGAGGTTAGTGCTCTACACTTTACACAGCTGAACACAGAACACCTGAAATATTACATACATTAACCAAGAACTTAAAATACCCACCTTATCTCTGATTTTCATATCCAATCTCTTAAAGCATTCTTCAGCTTCTTGGATTTTTTTTGTCACTGGGGACTGCATTTCTTTCAGATTCTTCAGTTCTTCCTTAGCTCGGTCTCGTCTTTGTTTCACTTCCTCAATCTGCTGACGAATGTTTTCATATTCCTTGGAGGAATTGAAAGCAAAGTAATTAAAGACTTTTGTCTAGTATTCCAGTATTTTATGCTGCTCTAAGATTTTATTTAATTGTACATGAGTTTTAGGAGAAAAATCTCATTCAGATGCTAGTATTAGAGCAACGACTTAAGTAATCCTCCAGTTAACTAGTCACTATGACTAGGAGATGTAGGGATCATTCAATCCCCAGTGAACAAGTACACACATTTCTTAAATAATATGGAATTCAAGTAGCAGAATAAATTACCAATTTATCTGCAATTACCTTGCCTCTAAGTCCATTTGGGATCGGTGTGGAAAAAGTAATTCTTTAGCCCCTTCTATCCATAGTTTGAGCACTACTTAGGCAGAAGTCCTCAAGCTAAGGAGCAAATAACCACAGAAAACTTCAGGAGAAAGAAAAGGAAGGAGCTGTACAGATCATCGGAGCCAGTAAGAGACATAACCCTGAAGTAAACCAAGGAGAGAGACAGAGTGGAACAGAACTTTGGAAAACAAAAACTCCACCATACACCACAAATAGCAGAGAAGTCGCTACCTACAGAGCTTAACTGAAGTTGTATTCCTAAGAGGAAAGAGATAGTACGCAGTGTGGTGACCAAGAACTTCCACTTCATGAAGGGAGATATTTAGTAGTTTATGCTGAAGGAGTCATTACTAGCGATTTTTTTTAGTGCGATGCTGTCTGGAGGAAAAAAAAAAACCAACAAACCACACACCCACACACACCCCCTCTCCGCAGAAAAAAGAAAAAGCATGACATTCAACAACTGTTAAGGGCTCATGAGAAAAAAAGCCAGAGGACCAGAGGGAGGAGGAGCAGATACATGTATGTGGGGGTGCAGAGCAAGGGAAAGCTGTTGGATGTGGCAGGCACTTAAAGCTCCTGGTTTAGAGCACATGCCTGAATTATTCCATGCTTTGAAGCATTAAAAAAAAAAAGATAGCTGTTACAGATAGAGCTTGCAGGCTAACTTTGCTAATCTGCTACCACTTTTCCTACTTAGTTATTTAATTACATTGCTTGTAATCAATGTAATTACAATTGCTTGTAATTAATAATAGCTTAAGGTGATTTAAGTCTAAATTCTTTCTTTCTAGTATCTTTTTCATAAAGCCAAAAAGTATTTGAAGAAAGCTGCTGTAACTCTATGATGTGGAGTACAACCAGTAGCCATCATTACAAAGCTACAGAGGTAAAACAAATATACTTCCACTTACCTGACAGAATAAGCTTAAAATTTAGCTCTGCTCTAAATGAGGTATATTTCAAGGTTGAAGCAAAAGCACATACATACAATTATTTCTTCAGATACAACATATAGGCAAGTTTTCCCTAGAAATTGTCATGACGTGGTTTTTACATAGCACATCCCTTTTAAGAAAGCCTGACCTTCACTAGGCCTCTGTATTTTGGAAACCTTAAAGCAAATAACCTTGATGCTTGCAATTATGCACTAGCTAGATCTGCAGAACTTCCAGAGGATTTCAGCCCTCTCAAGATATATATGCACCTAAACTATATGACAAAGTTTTTCTCAATTGTGAATGGAAGATGAGGAAAAGAAGAATCGACATGGTTTGGTCAAAACACATTTTCAGAATTAGGTGTTTTCAGGACATTTAGAGCATGAGAAACAGCACCTCCTGCTGCTATACTACCTTAAAACAGTGTACCATACTACCTTAAGGTAATAAACTCCTCTTCTTTAAGACCCTACAAAAGAAGGGCTATGTAAAAAAGAAACAAGTAGAAACATACCTTTTGGGGAGGATGGGGGAGGGGGAAGATCCACTGAAGGAAGAATGAACTCCCATGCTACTCTCAACTTTGGAGAACCCAATTTTAAGACATCAAAAACTTTTACTCTTAGGATTAAACAGTGCTAGGTCAGATGACAACAATATATGCCCTTGTAAGAGAATGCATTTCTTCTTTAAAAGAGAGCTTGATATTTTGCAGTATAGGAGAACACCAAGAGATCTATCAGGTGGATTTGACAACCACAACAACGTACACTGAAGATCACAATGGAATGTGAAATTCTGTTGAAGCCAGTAGGCCAGGTATCTTCTACCCAGTAAAATAATTATGCTGATGGCCCTTGATTTCAACTGTAAATTATCCACAGGCAAGTGACTTCTGGTAGACAATCCAACACACACTACTGATTCTGTACTACAAATCAGAACGTCATGCAGGTGTCAAAGCTCACTGTTGTTTCTATGGATTCAGTGGCGAAGAAGTTAAATTTCTTCTGACTGAGTGGAGCCAACAAAAGTATTTAATATACTCAGCGATGCAAACTGTCTAGAAGGCAGCAGTGAAAGATTAAAGCGTAAAGAAGTCTGTCTAAATTTGCTTAGGCAACATGTAACTAACAGCAGCGTTCTCAAACTTATGGAAAGCAATTTAACTGATAGCAAGCAGATAGATTCTCAACTTAGTTTCCTTCCACCAGTTTCTGACCAGCCTTCAGAGTTCTGTATGCACAAATATCTGACAGTAGAGAAAATCAGTATCAATCCACATTAACTATGCAAGACTCACGTCTCTCCTAATAAAATAACTCTCTCTTCTTGTTAACTAAGCCAGGCTAATACATGCATAGTAAGAAAAACTTGCATTATTCAGCAAGTGCAGAAGTCCAAGCCTAATGGCACAGAGCGTACAGCCCACCTCCTTAGCACCTACCACCATTCCTCTATTTCAATTGGTGCTTCTATATCCCTCTGTGCCGTTAGCATGGAGGTTGGAAGACAGTGAAGGTACATCCCCTGAATCCAGCTGCTCTTCAAAATACAATGGACATAAAAGTCTTTCTACACACATGAGGGTTTGTTATCTGCAAAATTGCAGATACCTTACAAAAGTTTTCTGCAACCTCCACAAATATTATATGTAAGTTCTCATAAGTTCTGTATCTGTATTTCACAAATTCTATAAAGCTTGCAAACAAGGCAATCAACATATTGCTTCAATATAACAAAATCCACATCATCTTAAACTGTTTATAATAATTTAATCTGACTCATCAGTAAACTAAACTACAATCAATCATCAAAGTGCTGCTCAGAAAGACTTATTTTGCTTTGTATAGATGACCTGTCCTTGATTCCAGGTTCTTTTCAAGTTGCCTAAAATTTCTATCTCTCCAAATGCCAATATTTTTGAGATTGGCAACCTATATTCACCCTGATTTATGTCACGCACACCAAACCACAATTAATAAATTAGCAAATGGGGAAGGCAACCTGATTAAAAACCAATCAACCCCCACATTCTGTTAAAAAAAAAGTTACAGTTGGAAAAAACAAGTGGAACTGGCTAGGCACAGCTTAAATTAAGCCAGTTGTATCTGCAAGGGATAAAAGGAGTAATGCTCTTGGCTCATATTGCTGTCTCTCCTAAATGGGCAGTAACAACTTAATTCTTAGCAACTTCTACAGTCCAGCTACATATACAAGCGCACCTCTGATCAAAGTTAGGCCAAAAAAAGTATTTCAAGACCTGGCCTGTTTGCACTACGCAATTATAATGATGTTCAAGTTACTCTGGTCACATTTCTTTTAAATAAACTTTTTCTCAAATTTCTGATATTGCAGTATTAGGAAAAATTGATTATGTAACAAAAACACTGAAAAGAAAATACAAACTTACCACCCAAGGTCTTTTCCTCTCAAGCATCTCAATTAAGTCGAGATGGCGCTTGCGCTCATGGTATCTCTCAACGTCCTGTTTGTATCGT
The DNA here is from genome assembly GCF_000699245.1 of Pterocles gutturalis. Taxonomy (NCBI): domain Eukaryota; kingdom Metazoa; phylum Chordata; class Aves; order Pterocliformes; family Pteroclidae; genus Pterocles; species Pterocles gutturalis. Next base: position 4,319 of record NW_010117286.1, read on the forward strand.
TCAACCCTCTGTCTCATTTTCTCCAAAGAGTTAGTTCTGTCTCTGCACAAGTTCTGTAAGAAAACACGTTTTCGTGTCTTACAGTACCTACTTCATGAAAACACTTTTCAGAAATAGTCCACACCTCACCTGTACATTACAGCAAAAATTTAACACTAGGGAGGATATTTAGTACAGCAGTAATTAGAGCAGAACAACTCAACTAGGAAATACTGTCCAACTTTTTCAAGTACTTTTATCACATAATTTCTGTGAAAAACAGTTCTAATTCAAAAAGAAATCTTAATCTGAATTTTTTTTTTTTTAAATTTTCTCTGGAAGTTATTCCCTACAGCAGAAGCCTCCATTAATCTAGATGTTTCTAAACCACCATAACTGGTTTTGATAAATACAAGTAGCAAAAATGCTCGTGAAAGATCTTGCAGAGATTTGTAACAGAAACATTACAGTTGGTATGTGAATGCAGTATGGATGAGCCAAAATGCATGTGTGCACAGGCACAAAAAACAGTAGAACAAAGGATTAAAAGAACACAACACTGTTACCAATATACCATTTTCAGCAGTAACGGCAAGGAACACCTTATTTCTGCAAAGACCACTAGCCTGCGCTTTGGTAAGATCACAGTACAAGTAACTGTCAGGGAAAGACCCTGTGTCCTAACACTAGGATGGCAATAAACTGAAGTTGCAGCTTATTGCATACACTCTCTTTTCCTCTTTGTTAATATTACAAACTAGGGAAAACAAGTATCAGGCAACAATCTTGCCTACAATCTTGCTGACTTCAACTTCCATAAATTAAATCAAAGGACCACCCTCTAACAGCTGATGACTTCTAAAAGGCATAAAAGATTTGTCCAGAAAAGTTATTGCCAGTCAAGAATCCCAAATAAGTGATGAATACTTGAAAACAGGTCTCTCTTGTTCTCTGTGCCTAGACCACTGGCACACATCTTCATGCTACGGTCACTTGTGTGTTGGAGTGAGTGACTTCAGAGAGACAATGAGCATGATTTAGTAAAACTGACTTACTGCAGATTTTGTAATTACATAAGATCTCATGTTAATTTTTATTATG
>NW_010117286.1:5429-6977 GCF_000699245.1 Pterocles gutturalis
CCTACAGTCACTGCTCGCTGTCTCTATAATGTACATGTTTACCTCCAGTTCTCTCTCCTTTTCTCGGAAGTTTTTCAGTTCACAGTGAAATCGGTACATTTCTGGAGGACCGACAGATTTTTCTGTGGCTTCAAGCAACTCAATCTTACTCAGTTTTGCAAATTCTCCAACTTTGTCCTACAAAACAAAAAAAAATGGTTACAAAAATACAGTATTAATTAGAAGAGTACAATACAGCAGTACTGCATTTAAATACCGCAACTTACTTCTCATTCTATGCCAGACAGCTCTGACATAGTTAAGCTAAGCATAGGATGACCATCTCAGAGTAACAACCAGAACCTCCAAAACATTTGTAAGATTTCACACACGGTTTTTTTGGAGTTGTTCAGTATTTAAGCTTAATTTTAGCTATTCTTGGCTGTTTGGCAGCTTTTTGAGGGTAGCTGTTGAGGACACGGGTTGGTTCACTATTTTTGAATTGGCTATCATCCTTCTGAACAAAACAGTTTAGTACAAACGATTAAAGGTTTTACCACTGTACTCTTAATATTGGTTCTCAGGCTGCTGAGGCTACATCTTCCCAGTATAAATGCCATTATTAACTCAAAGGGTAGGCAATGTAGAAGTTAATATTAAGGCTGACAGCGAAGGGTATCAGGAAGCATTGCTGATATCCAAGGCAGAGGAACAGCTCAAAACCAAGACTGGAGTGAAAGGTATGCTTGCCACAGCTACAGTGGCAGAGAGCAAACAAATCAAAACTTTCAACACAATAATATTCACTGAACTGACAGTTTTGTACTAAAGAAAAAAGATCTGGTTTAAATACAAAAGTTATGCTGGCAGAGTATGCAGAAAGTTCTACTCTAAACAAATACAGTGAATATGTAAATAAAAGAAAACAACACCATCACATTTGTTTCTGCAGTACTAGCAGTCAAAATTTTAATGTTTTTCAGCATGTCTTCTTGATTGCACTTGCCCTTGAATAAAACAATAAGCCTACGGTTGGCTAGGCTCTGATAAGGTTGCCTTTTACTGCCATCCCTGATGATGTACACGAACTGGGAAGGTGTTAGGAAGGAACTTGTCTTAACTTTTTTTTTTTTGAGGTGCAATTGTGAGGTAGCTTAGTTATTTGCACAGAAGTCCTGACATGCCTGAGCATAGATCCAGACATGGAAATATCTACTGCTTGTAATATTCTTTAATCTTCTCTCTCCTTTAGGAGGTTCCTTGGTGAAGTAAAGAGAAGTGCCAGTAAAACCACTAACATGGACTTCTGAAGGGCAGATTTCAGGCTGCTTAGGATGCTGGTTGGGAGAGTCCCTTGGGAGACTGCCCTGAAGAGTAAGGGAGTCCAGGAGGGCTGGATGTTCCTCAAGAGGGAGGTCTTAAAAGCACAGGAACAGGCTGTCCCCATCTGCCAAAAGACAAGGTGGCAGAGAAGATGACCAGGCTGGCTAAACAGAGAGCTTTTCCTGGGACTCAGAGGGGAAAAAAGGAGAGTCTACCGCCTCTGGGAGAAGGGTCAGGCAACCCAAA
>NW_010117287.1:0-15350 GCF_000699245.1 Pterocles gutturalis
GGCGAGCTGTCTGGAGGAAGCTTTACCCCCCCTTGCATGAGTGGACGGAACACGGCCCGTTCTGCTGTCAGCAGAGCAGCTCTGGCCCCGCTTCAGCCCCAGGCCCGGCCAGGCAGAGGTTTCTCCTGGAAGGTGTCAGCCTGAGAAGGCAAAGAAGCCCTTCCAGGCGAAATCCCGCTGGCCCCGGCCTGCCGCGCAGGCTGTGAGAGGGAGCCTGTGCCGGGAGCCGCGGGGAACACCGTGAGGCTTGAGACGCAGCCGCGCAGCCTTGGCCCCTGAGAGTGCATTGGGGATGTGACAGTAATTTAGTCCCTGGGAATCCTTCCAGCAGAGGAACAGAAAAAGAGCCGAAGCAGGGTGATTTTTGAGGCAGGCTCATTCTGCTGGTGAAAGGGAGTTGTAGAAGTGCCCCCTTCCTTCCCCACAGTAGTGTCAACACCTTTCTTTTTCAGGTTTCCCCTTGAGTCGCTGATTGTTCTCTTCCCTAGAGCAGTTCAACGGGTGGAAACATTGCGAGGGCATTGGCAGCTTTTACCTCGGCATCATCCAGCCCTTGCTGAGAGGCACTCGACACACAACAGCGGTAAAAATGCTGGCAGAGGTACGGCCCCGCTCGCGCTGGCTTGCCTATCGCTCCTGCTGCCAGACAGAGGGAAACTGTACGCCTCAAGAGTCTGGGGTTAGAGGAGTCAAAGAGATTGTGAATCCTCAGAGGTGCGTGTGTTGCTGCTGGCTGGCTTTCCAGCGATGGGGAATTGAGCTGGTCTCTGACAAGGCAGCAAATCCAGAGCTGCTGTGCTGGGGAATGCTCTGAGGCTCTCTCTGCAATCAGCCTCGAGTTGCTGCAGCTCTTCTCTGCGCCAAGCAGTGTTTCTCTTTTGGATGGTTGTGGTATTAAACGCTTCAGCAATAAAGAAGCTTTGTTGTGGTCTCTGCAGCATTGCTTTTGCCTTGGCTAGCAGCAGCCTTTTTGTTTGAATAAATGCTTTCCCTGGCGTTGGCTCTGGGGGCATGTGTGGGCACGTGTGTGTGTGTGTATGTGTGCGCGCGCACGTGTGTGCATGTGTGCCTTTATTTGTGGGTGTACATTGGACACAGCTGTGAACAGGCAATTCTGGTAGGTTCAGCACTTGCCCAAACTCGCTGGCGTGTGTGCCAGACCAATGTGCTTTTCCTCATGGCTGGGAATGCTGGCCGCTGTTGCAGGCTTTTAACAGGGCTTGAGTGAAATTAATGGCCACTTTCCAGCTACAAGCAGAAACTGTTGCTAGCACCTAGCCTAATCATGTATTTAGTCTCAGGAAGTGATCAGCATTTGCCGCATCAAAGGAAGGACCAAGCCATATGGCTCCTGGCCAGTCTGTGCTGTGGCGGGGCTACAGCTAGACAAGCAGTTCCCTCCTTGTCATGCTGCAGGGACCAGCTCACACACAGCAGTGTACTGTAAAATACACGAGTGAAGGTCATACAATGACCTATTCCTTTGGAGCTTTGTAATTTATTTCCTTTGGCACAGGTTTCCTGGTTGGTTCCACCTAGGTTTTGGGAGGATCAGTTCAGCCCCACTACAGGCTGGTAATAGAAACACACAACTCCCCAGCTTTCCCTCATCTTCCTCCCATTTGTATCTCCAGGGTTAAAACCCAGTCCAGAATCCCCAGACAAAATTGAATTAGAATTTATCATTCAAAGATTCAGGCTCCCTTTAGGCTCTAAGGAACAGAATGTTGTCCCATCTCGCAGTTAATAGCTGCTGGGTAGTCGTTTCAAAGCCATTTCTTTTCAGTGAGCTCTACCATAGCAAATTCCAGCAGTGAATGTATTTCTGGCCTGGCTGTGCCTTTAATCCCACAACTGAGTCTTACGTGTGATCTCTTTTGAAATGCTAGATCTCTATATTTTTTTTCTAAATTTCAGACAGCGATATTTCTAGGACTTGGCATTTAGAGTGGCAACAAGGTTGTTTATAGGAAGAGAAGGGAAAGGACAGAAGGACGATGTTGACCTAGCAGCCCTACAAACCTACCGCACTTAATCCACTTATCACTCTGGATTCCTGAAGCAGATAAATGCTGATAACAGTTAAAACACATCACTGACAGGAGCAGCATGTTCTGTCCTCTAGAAATACATCAATGCTGGAAATTGCAAAGCTGTGTGCTACCGTGGGGATGAGTGTGATATAAGAGCCGAGGAAGCCCTCCCTGTTCAGCAGCGTTCTTCCACAGGAGGGTAGTAAGCCCCTGCCCCCTTCTCCCTCTCTGCCCCAACTACCTTGAGATACTGTTCAGGCCTGAGAAATGCTGCCGAGCACTGTTGTGACCCCACAGCCCCCCAGAGCCCCAGCTGGCTGCTCTGTGCCTTACATATCTGAAATACCAAGTGGGACCCAAGTGTCTTGTTACCGCTCTTGATTGTCCTCGCTGCTCAGTGTTAAGACCTGTGAGGAGTGATTTCCAGCTGAGACCAGCCCCGTGCAGCTCACGTTGGCATGTCTTGGGGAGAGAGGAGTTGGTTTTGGCTAATCTGAGCTAAACCTTCCCTGGAGGAGTGCAGCTGCTGCACCAGCCTTGCAGAGCCACACAAAGCCACTTGGTCCTCTCCCCATCTGTCAGGGCTCTCAGCAAGGTACCGGGGCTGTCCCTGGGCTCAGGGGACTGCAGCGGCTGCAGCTGCGTGCCGCCCCCCTGTGTCAAGACCCCTTCCTCCTGAGGATCTGTTCCAGGCTGAACAGGAGGAAAAAATGCTGTAAACCAAATGTTGCTTTGGAGCAAACCTCAGTCCTACAAACTCTGGAGGGGTAAAACAGCCAATAGAGAGTGATTTTGATGATACATAGTTACTTTACAGGTTCATCTGCCTTCTGAAGTCTTTCCCTGCACAGTCATCCCCCACCAGTTTCCACAGCACAGCAGCCCGTGTGAGTGGGTAGCCTTGAAATTGCAGCACCGTGCTTTCTTGTGGACAGTATAAATGTCTCACAAGAAGTGTGAAAGGAGGAAGCTTCCTAGAGAGAAGTGAAGACCTCTCAGACATCAGGGTTTTTTTGAGTCAGACGCTGCTCAGCTGTTGCATTGCAGATGTCTCAGCTAAAAACAAGCTTTCATCAAAATCAAAGACTCTTCATGAGTATAGGCAGCAGAATCCTCCCACAAAAAAAAGGGTTTTCTTCTTCAAAGGGCTGTGCTTAGATTTCCCTAAGCTTGCCTGCATTGTGAAGCTGATTCAGAGCCAGCATCGTGTGGATCTGAAACATCCCAGCTGTTAGAGATGAATTTGCTGTCTGGTTGTTCTCACTTCTGGAATACGAGTGCCTTCCTCCGAAGTGACCTAGTGGAGGAGTTGGCTGTGGAGGGAAGTTTTGTGCAGTCGGGAGGACAGTGGAGCTTTTCCTCTGTACTAACTGCTGGTGCAGGTATTTGTTTTCCACGTTGAAGGCAAAACAGGTGATCCCACACTTGAGTGTTCACATAAAGAAGGAGTTCAGCGGTGCTACTCTGTCGTGAACCCACACCCTGTGGCACGGTTCAGTAGCTTCCCTATGTGAACAAAGCACTCAGTTAAGATAATTTAAAGTAAGGTGCCCTTATTCAAAAGCCTGGATGGTCCATGCTTTGAGATAATCCGGAATAGCTGTTCCAAAACAACTGTGTAAGCAAATCCTTGCAAAATTATGTTAAAAATGCCACTGTGGTGCTTTTAAGCTTGTCCACACTCCGGAGTCAGTTGAATCCTTCACTGAATTTAAGCACATTCACCTCAAATGGCCTCAATCTGCATCAGTCAAAGCACATTTTTTTCCATATTCCAACATGGGGCTTCAGTCACTGTGGAAGGTGACAAAGTTTGCTTTAAATGCATGGGATATTTTACAGTCATCAGAAGACAACACTCTATGCATTAAAGAGCTTACAGTTTAATCTTTGGACACCCACTGGCAGGTGTAACACCATTGTAACAGTACACAGAAATGAACCCTGGTGCGGGGAGGAGTCTGACCAAAAAGCAGAAGAGTCTGTGTCTGCCAGGAACAGCTTGCCAAAAGCAGGCTGCGTCCATCCCGCCAGTCCCTTCGCAAACAGGCGGGGATCAACCAGCTGCCCAGGCGTGGAAATACCCATCTCTTATGCCTTTTGGATCTTCATATCTGGTTGCTTTCTTACAGCTTTGGCCCTCATCATGGGCTCTCATCTAAAAGTCCTTTTCCTGTTCCTTTGGTTGCTTCAGTGTGGAGGTAAAAAAGAGTTTTTTAATTCCTTTTGTTTACTCTCACGTTTGTTCATATTAGAGCTTTTCCAGCTGCTATCTTTTGCTAATTTCTAGAGATCCCCTCTAGGAATTTGCACGCTGCTGCTATTTCTGTCTTTTTAAGCATTTCAAAGCTGTGAGAGAGAATCCTCAAGAAAGGGGGAACAAGGGAGAAAGGTTAGATAACCTAAATAAAATGGTTTGGCTTTTTCCTGGCATGTTCTTCTCAAGCTAATGGTCCTGGGATTCTGTAAAAAGATGGATCTCTTCTCTGTTTTGTTACAGCAGCCCTTAGCCATGCCTTGTATAGAAACTATATTCATGTGTGTTCTGCCGTGTAGACATGAGGAGAAGGATGATGAATGATGAATGATTTAGAAAATAAGGCCCAGAAGAGACCGCTCAGGTTATCACTCTCACAGTGTCTGCAGGATTTTCTGTTACCATCTTTCCATAATATTGTATCTAGTGTACACAGGACTGTGCACTCACAATGAATGAGCACGTCCCTTAGGACTGTACTGTATCTCGGTTGCTTTTACAGCTAACAACCTTTTTCTAGTGATGTAACCCAAGCTCTTCCTTACTCTCAGGCTATTGTCCCTGGCTATGTCATCTGTAGTGGATTTTCCTTAATGGATGTTATTTCCCAGCAGTCCTTTCTGGACAGTGGCTGTGCCCTCCCTCCATTATTGCCCCCCAAAATGCTTCCTCAGTGCTCAGCATTCAGCAGCACTAAATCTGAGTTGCCTTTTCCGATGCTGAATCTCACTGTGCAGAGGTGATGCTGCTGTTGTGACGCAGCGTTGGTGCACGACAACAGGAAAGCAAGCGTGGCTGTGCTCTGGGACAGCTTTAATGCCTTGTTATGAGCCTGTTCATAGATGCAGAACCCCAGGGAATCCCATCAGAAGCATGAATGGAAAAGCCTGCCCATCCCCTGCTTTCTCTCTCTACCTTTTTTCCCCCTTCTGTTTTCATGTCTCTGAAAGGATCCTTCATTTTGTAAGAAGACTTGCATGTAAGTTTCCTGTTCCCTTTTTTAAAGACAAAAATGTTTTGCACAGGCCTTGTCTTAAGTTACTTCATATGTGGTATTATGTCAGCTGCCAAACAAATAGTCCAGAGACTGCCTGACTTTAGACTCAGATTTGGCTGGGAAGCCAAAGAGGTCCTGTACCCCAGGCTCCTACTAGCTTGTGGCTCACTCATGGATTTTTTAAATTTTTATTAAACAAAACAGGGAGTGAACTATGGTGTGGTTCCCCATTTGCGCTCACTCATCCTCTCTTGTAAGTCCTGACATCATTGTCTACTGAACTGCAGTGACAGATCGCTTTCAGCAGCCCTGTCTGTGTAAGGAGGAAGCACACGAAGGGCATGATCTCCCATTTCTCTGCCTAAGATACTGTCATGTATAGATACTTAAGATCTGCAGTCTTCTGCAGATAGTTACCGTAATCTAGCATTGAGTCTTGTGCTTTGCTGCCCATTTACAGCAGCAAAAGTTTGGAGTGATTAAGCTGTGTCTTACTTCTCATGGTCCTGGTGCTGGCCCCTATGCAGAATGTGCAACTTCCTTCCTCGTGCTTGGGAAACACACAGTCCCGCTGATAACACCTGCTGGCGTACAGCACCTTCGCTGGCGCAGAGTCATCACATGGGCACGTGCAGACACCCAAGCAAATGCTTATAACACAGGAGTTTCAGGAGATGTCCAGCTAGTGTTTGTCTTGGAAAATCGCTTTCTGTTCATCTGCTGTAAATACAGTCTCGCACCACTGCAAAATCAGTTCACTTCCTGCCTCATTTCCTGTCTTTCTGCATGCTGGCATTGTATGGAGGAGCTCACAAGGGAAAAGGGGAAGCCTGTGAATGCAACAGGCTATCGCAAATCACACAGCAATTACCTAAGAGATGTGGCAGATCACATAGGGCACGTGCTCTGAATCACTCAAATTCTGACAAGGGCAAACACTGTGTGCTATGAGCGTGCATACAGTTATTTTCCTGACATACGGTTATTTTCACCATGAGATCCTGTCTTTGGGGCAGTAGTCCTCTCTTGACTTAAAGTGATGTTAGGTGACTGCTAACAATTATTACCCTTACAGGGGGAAATGTTGACGTACAGCAGAAACCTCCAATCCAAGTTGCACTGCTCAAGGAAGGAATATCCATCCCCTGTAAAGTCATCTTCCCTTACATGCCGAAATACACCATATTTTCAATCTCTTATTACTGGATTAATTCACTGGGACAGAAAACATCCATCTATAGTACGTCAGAAAACATAGCCATCCCTTCTGGAAAAGAGAATAAGACTGCTACCATATCTTACAACCACAGAATCACGCCACTTGAAAACAGCTCTTCTACTGGCACATACTACTGTGAGGTCAAATGGAATGACATCCAGAAAATGGGAAACGGAGTGTTTGTCCTTGCTAGAGGTAAGTGAACAACCAGAAAGGATGGGCAGATGGTTAAAAAGCAGCTGGATCTGGCTATGAAAAGATGATCGTTGCCCTTCTTCTCCTCTACCCGAAGACACTATGAAGTCAGGTGGGAATAATACTTCATGACCAACACTGAATGCCATCAGAGTTGAATGCGCTTTACCCAGGTGACCTGTGCTAATGTTCCCAATGCACAGGTGGGGACATGAAGATGTGGTAATTTTTATCTACCCTGCCACAGCCTTCGGGGAACAGCAAGCTTAAAGTCAGGGTCTAACCAGGGAGCCTGGACACTGGGTCAGAGGCTGCTTTTAGGTGTCAGTGTTCAGGAGACAGTGCAGTTTGGCCTTTAGTAGTGTGACAGAGATGGCTGAACACAGGCTTTGTAGTTAAGGTGTTTGCCATTATCAGATGTGCGGGCTGGGTGCTCACCATTAAGGGCTCACGAGCAGGTTAAGGGCTCACCATGATCCCTCCACCTTTTCCATGTGGTACAAGGGGTCAGTTGTTCTATTAATGTGCAGACTGGAAATTAAGGGAGAGCTTCATATTAAGATAAGAGGAATGTTATAGAGAAGTGATAAGGACATGCATGCTGACTGGCTGGATTTGCACTACTGAATGCTGGATATGAGAAACTTCTTAGAAAGTGTAAATGCAAAGAGCAGTGATGACATAGCTTTGCTACACTGGTCAGAGGATGCCGTGCTAGTCTGTGTGGCCTGTGTGCTTTCCACCCTCTCTCTTTCTGCCACTATCACTAAAGACCTTTGCCAGCCTCTACCTACCACCTTTCTCAGCTCTCATAGTTATGTCACCTCCCTCTAATCTACATGAAATGCAGCTTCTTACATCCTGTCTCTTCTGCATGATTCTTTAGCTGCACCTTGCTCCCTGTTCAGTCAGACTAGGTTTTGAAGGGTGTGTGCATCTGCGCCACCGTATCCTGCACTGTTTCTGTGTCTTATCTCTCTCAAGGCTCTTTCCAGGATTAAAAGTACAGCAGGACTGTAACTTCCACTCACACTGTGAATCTTTTGCCTTCTTTCTTACAGATACAGGGTACGCAGAGGCCTCTTACGGGTGGGAAATCCTCATTACTCTTACTGCTCTTCTTGCTACATTGAGTATCGCTGCAACAGCTCTGCTTCTGTGGAAAAGAAAGGCAAGTTATAACCAAATAAAAAGCAATATCTGACACGACCCATTCTAGGAATTTATTTCATTTGCTTCTAACTTGGCTGGATTGGAAGTCCCCGTGCTGAAATTTTCCATGCTGTCTGTCTGCCTCAGGTTTATTTTATTTTTTTTAAATTCAGTCTTTCTGAGAAAAAAGATTACAAGAAAGACAAAACCAGTAATTGATTTGTCCATTAAAGAAATTCTGGTAATCATTTTGATTCCAGCATGCTCTGCTTTAGAGCAAGGATCTGACACAGGGCAAGAAGTCACACTAGCAGTGTGCTGGCCCTGAGAATTTTCAAGATGTAAATTTGTGATCCGTTTTTGGGAAGTTGCAGTTTGTGCATGCTCAGTCGTGGCTTTTGTCAATTTAGCAGCTCAGTTGTCTAAAGGAGCCCCTGTGAGGCTGCCTTTCCCCACGGTGCCTGTCAGACAGGTAATGTCCTGTGCACCGAAGCAAGCCTGTTGCAGCCCTGGCAGCAGGAGGAGGGCAGGATTTCCCTGTTCCTAATCCTCTTTCAGGATGGGGACTACTCTGGTTCAAGGGCACAACCTGATTGCAAGGAGACTGTGCAAGTGTGTTCCCGAGCCGTGGCTCAGGCACCATAGAAGAAAACAATCTGCAGTGTGGAGGGGATGGGGACCAGAGCCTTGGGCATGTATTTGGCGGAGAAAACATTAAGAGACAGAGTGAGAGGGGAAGGTCAGGACAAGGATCCCAAAGGAGCCTGCGTGGAAGTCTCAACTAACTGGAAAAAAAGAGAGACAAGGACCTGAGGAGCAACCTGCTTTAGTTGACTCTGCTTTGAGCAGAGGGGGCTTGGACTAGATTATCTTCAGAGGCACCTTCCAACAGCAGTGATTCTGTGAGGCTGGAAGAAGGAGCCTTGGGAGGGAAACTGGAACTGGAATCTGGAGCTGAGGAAGCACTGGAGCTTTGAGGAGGGTGTTAAGCCTGCACTGACAGGGCTCCTCAGGTGAGCAGACCAGTGGCACAGGTTGGGTGGGACTAGCTGGGTAAGGAAGTGTAAGCTGGGGTGAGTAGCTGAGGGCAAAGAGGAAACCAGGAGTGGGGAAGAAAGGATGTAGAGAGCAGGAGAAGAAAAGCCAAAAGTAGGGTTGAAAGATCTGGATCAGACAAGGGCCATGTGGAAAAAACTCAGGAGCTGTGATACTGGAATCCCTGTTGTTTGGGGAAAACCTACTGCTCCTAATACTGCCACCCTCAGGTGTTCAAATAGCATCCTCTGCATTCTTCCAGAGATCTGGAGGCTGGCTCAAAAAAACCTGATGTCTTTTAGAATTGAATTTGGGGACTGTTGTTTTCTTGGTACAGTATGCCCCACAGAGCTCTTTCAAGCTGCTCTCTGCCACCACAACAGCAGATTCTCTGCGTGTATTTTTATGCAGAGACTATGCTGCTGGTACAGTCCTATGACTCCAAGGAGCATCAAGCTTCAGCACACACAGTCAGAGATCATGAAGTTGAAAACAGAATGGCAGCAGTTGGCAGACCTGCTAATCTCGTGAGACTTACCTTGCAAGCAGTCTGATGGAGGGGGGGAGGGAGTGTAAGCGGCAGAGTGACTGGGTTGGAGACAGGCCCCTTCTCTGCTTGCCTAGACAGTGTCTCCATGGGGATGAGGAACTGTCCCAACTTGCTGATTGGCATCTCTAGGTTTTGAGGTGGGCCAGCAAGTCTCAGACCTATGGGATCTCCTTGGGGCCTGAAGAGATGGTGCTGTCATTACATTTGCCCTCCTGCAGAACACAGCCCATATTTCTCACCACAGCTTGCTCAGACCTGCTGGTTTTAAAATGTTTAAGAGAAGCTATTTAGCATCCTCCTTAGTTACTAATGGACTGGAAAGCAGTTCATCGTTTTCATGTGATGTGAATATAATCATCCCACTTCTTTCTGAATTAGAACAGAGATACTTAGCAAAGCCTTCTGCCTTTTCTGCCTCCTCTCTTGCTTGCTGAGCAGGGCTAACCCTTATCTGTGCATGCATGGAGCGTGTTCAAGGAGAACTCATCCGATGCAAGAAATGTTTTAGGGGAAGATATCTTCTTCCTTCAACTCCATGCTGGACTTGCACATCAGTGTATCACTGACTATATGTTATCATTAATTGTTGTCCGGTGCTCGTCTCTAGACTCTGTGTATTAGCAAAAGCTTCCTGGCCAAATCCTGACAAAACTCACTTTGCCTCTCTGAAATTCCCCTGCACACTTTGAACAGGGCTCTGCTTTACTCCCTGTTGACAGCACTGTTGTGTGCTGTTAAATACTCACACCCTTTGTCCAGATAGGTTTCAGTGGTGGAAATGATTTCTATGCACACACAGAACCCAGTTCTCCTTTCCACTGCTCCAGTGTAAGTCATCAGACTCCTCTATTTTACCCTGTGGTGAGGAAGGGACCAGCCCGCATTGTGCAGAGAGCGCCAGCCCTCTTTGCTGAGGAAGCACTCAGGGGGTGTGTGAGCAGCTGGCTTTGACATGACATTGGTGTTCACTTCATCTCTGGGCAGACGGTGTTCTCTCCAAATGTGTTATTTGGTGTCTTGTCCTCAGCAGGTGTTGTGCCCTAGGAGGAACCAGCTAAATATCCCGAGACAGAGGGTGGAAACACAGCCTCCTTCAGCCAGCCCACCAACACCACCTCCTGTCTATGATGTGAGTACCAGAATCGCCCTCCATCCCTTCTGTCTGCATCATGGTACAACCCTTCCTTTCCCTGCCCTGCCATGGTACAGACAACACCAGTATCATGATGTGAAATGTGAACAACACCTGCGTACCAGCCTGGTAATGGTGACCTTGCTCCTGTGCTCTGCCCCGTGTAGCTCCTCTCAGGACTGTGCATGTTGAGGGTCTCCATCCTGGTCCCACTCATGGCCTCCCCAGCCCCGAAGCCTTGCTCCATGCCCTGCTGGGCAGCACCCTTCCCTCTGCCAGTAGTGTGGCATCACAGAGCAGCAAGTGTGGGGCCAGAGAGGGTTTCTCGTGGTAGAGGTAGAAGGGTCTCCACAAATCAGAAAGGAAGAGGGGATCCCAGCCCCACTTTGTACTGTAGAGTGTCTCAAGGACATGCCCTTCCCAGCAGGAGAATGATGGCTCAGGAAGGGGTCAGATAAAAGTGCTCCCCTCAACAACTCCACCTGTGTAGAGCTCCTGCTGTGATGCCTTCACCAGTGTCGGTGTCACAGACCTCTGCAGTCCTGAGCAGGCTGACTAGCTCCCAGGGGCAAAAGGGCAAGAAGAAAGTGAAGGGAGCTTCTTTTTTGGAGCATTTTCCTTTTCATTGCATAAGATCTCCTTTTCCATTCGCCAAACTGGGGAATGCTGATTGCTCCCACTCCTTGAGCCCAGTAGCTGCAGCATCACAGGTAAATAGGATTGGAGTGGCTCTCCTGAAATACCAGGCCCAGACCTCAGCTACCTCAAGTAACCATGACCCATAATCCCATTTACAGCCCATCCAGCTCCATTTCAAATGGATTCCTTTTTCTCCTTTTACTCCCATGGGAGGGCTGCTCCACTAAGAAGGGAAGGTTTTTTTTCCTGTGATCTGCAGGACAAACAAGGAGGAATAAAATGAAAGTGAGCAGAGAAGGATGTTGCCTGAATATTAGGAAACCTTTCTGACTGTGAGGTCTATAAGGGCTGGAAAAGTCTCTCCAAGGAAAACCTGTAAGCTCTGCTGCATTAATCATTTAAACTAAACAAAATGAGGCTTTGGAGAATGTACTATAGAGAGGAGCAAAGCTCTGCCAAGGAGGCAGGAGACCTGAGAGGGGGCAGATATGAACAAGAGGATGGGCCTGCCCCCTTCTCATTCTCACTTCACAGGTGTGGAGGCACCATTTTGTGGCCCTTTAATGTCTGGAGTAGAGGTTTAAAAAAAAGCAGTATGTGATATGTGTATGTGATATGTTTATTCTGGGTGAAAAGCAATGCTTTGGGTAAACGAGGTTGCAGGTTATAAACCTTTTCATTTGTATCAAGTAATTTCTTTTTAATTCAGGCCTATAAAATCCAAATGGGTAGTTTCCTGCTGGAGTGGATGATTTCTGCAAGGAGACAAAAAAAAATCAAATCCATTTCTCGCTCAGTCGGCCTCGTCATGCATCCTTAGCTCCATCTTAATTACATGTTTCATCATGTTGTTCTGTTCAGGAGGCCCCAGTAAGGCTAATATAGCAAGCCAGCAGAGCCAGCCTTAGGCACAGGCAGTCCTGGGAGCTGGCTGGGCCCCTGTGCTTGCAGGAGCCCTACGGACCTGGCCCAGCTGACCTTCCCCCGAAGCCCATTAGCCACACACCAGCTGTGCGGGGCTCTCAGCCAGCCCCGTGTGCAGGGCAGGTAGCTCAGCGCTCTTTGGCAGAGCTGCAAGCAGCCTCCGACCGTCTCCTGCATGCTGGGGGGGTACCAGCCCGCCCACTGGAGGTTACTGTACCGTGGAGGAGCTGCTGCGGGGTGACTCATTCAGGCATGAAGCAGCATCTCCAGTCGCAGACACCACACATGGTGAGAGCAGGGCTGTGAGGTGTAATGGGGAAGTTAATGGGGGAGAGAACCCTGAGATGGAGACCCTGTGTTGGATGGGCCCTCAGGACAGGTAAGCGGAGTGGAAAGTTGACAAACCTTATTTCCTTTGAAAGATGACTCTGGTGCCCCACTGCTAAATTTTGTGGGAATCTGCATGGTGTAAATCCAGCCCTGCAAACTGTGTTTGAAATTAGACAAGTTGTGAAAACTCGCTGGTGTTAAATCGGGTGTTGAACACCTAGTGCATAATTCATGGGGAGGGCAGAAATCTGTGGTCAGCATTGGGGTAAGCTAAGGCAAGAAAAAGGGAAGGACGAGTGAGAAGTAACTCTAAGTGATGAGATAAAGAAGGAGGTGAGAGATTAGGTGATGGGACAGGAGGCCAGCACATGCCAGATGTGCCATCTGTGGGGGAAAGCAGGAGGTCAGAGTCCAGAAAAAAGTTGGGTCAGGGAACCACAGCGTCCTTGCAGGCCTCGAGCTGGGAGCAGGAGCAGCAGGAGGCAGCACTGGAGATCAAAGCGAGGGCTTGGAACTGGCTGGTGCAGCTCCTTAAATGCTCTGTGTTATCCTACATGGCAGCAGGGCTCACCCCGGCATGGGAAGGGTCCTAGCACACCTTCTGCAAAGCCATCCTGCCAAACATCCCTCAGAGCAAATGCCTTCCCCACTGGCTCTTCCAGGTGCCACTGTTTACCTTGTGGTCCCTAGGGGTGGGTGTATGGAGTGAAAAGCATCAGGTAGCAAAAAGCCCTGGTAATAAGGGGGCAGCTGGGCACCCACTTTGTTCCCACTACACTGCCAAGTGTTCCTTGACCTCTTTGTCCTACTGCAGCCCCAGAAGCTCTACCTACTGCCCAGACCCAAACCTGCATTTTCCTCCATCTTCCAGCTTAGCTGCCTGGTTAATGAGCAGCTTGGAAATAACAATCTGAGGGACTTGCTTCATCTGCTTTACACTTCAAACAAGCTTTTTGAAGCAGCAAACAGAACTCCTGTGGTGCAGGAGGGTTCCAGAGCACAGGAGCTTTTCCTGGTGTGAGGGAGACAAGGAGGCTGCTTGGGGATGGGAAAGCATCTGCCAGCAGGGAAGAGACAGGCCTGTGTGCCTCCGCTGTGACAATAGCAGGTGGCCAGTGAGCAAGTAAAAGTAATTAATTTGTAAATGGTGGTTGGAGATACCGGCTTTCCAACTGGCCAGCAAAGGACCAGCATTGTCAACCTGCCTCCATGGGAAGAAGGCTTGCAGAGGGAGGGAATCTTTTCTGGAGGTTAAATGCCAAAAGGATCCTTCTTGCTTGTGAGTGGCTTTAGACTCCAGCAGTGAAAGAGGCTGCCTGTCCTGCCAAGAGGACACAGAGCCAGGCTGCTGGGAGCACAGCACATGGTACCACGTCCTCACTGTGAGCATCACAAAGAGAATGGAAAATGAGGATAGGGAAATGGGATTTTCTGTGTGCGCATGTGCACATGAGGATAGTTGGGAATGTCTGCTGTAGACAAGTGGGTTGTTGGGAGTGGGAAGCAGACCGGTGAAATAATTCGACTGTTCCTGAAGGAGGAGTGTCAATGGGAGACCCTCATGGTGCTCCATGCACTACAGCCCCCTCCTGTCTGAGTGCCTGTTTGTTCCAAGCCCTGCTCCCAAATGCTGCTCCTCTATCATCTTGTCCTGTTCAAACCACCATCCTGCTGGCCATGATCACAAAAGATGCTGAGTATTTGCAACTCTCGATGAAATGATGAGGGTTCAGGTGATTGGCAGCCCCAGAATCAAGCCCCTATGTTTCGCTCATCCTCCTTGCTGTGTTGCAGGGCGCCTCGTTCCCTTTGCAGTCTCTCCACTAATACCATCTGCCCCTCTTGTGGCCGGAGCTCCTCCCATCTTCCTGTTGCCAGAGAAACAGCCACCTTGGCAACCTGCTGTCATCCTTGAAACACACACGGAAAAGTCCTCCTGATTGTTATGTTTGATCCTTCAGGCAGATCTGGAACATCACTCAAACTGACACGCATCTCTTGTGGCACGAATACCTGGGGGACCAGTGGGTACACACGCATGTAGGATGTGTGTATGTGTTCCTCTCTGTATCTGTGTGGGGCCATGGATATATTTGAGGGCCTGGGCATGTATTGATTTTTTTTTTTTTAATTATTCTTTGCTCACTCTTAGAAGAAAGGAGAGTTCTGTCTTGGGGGGGGGGGAAAACCCAGACAATAAAGAGAAATAATGCCGTATGTAGAATTTTCCAGTTTTGAAAGCCCTTCTGCTTCAGGACCTTCAGCCTCACCTCCCTTCTTACCCTTGAGTGCCCAGAATAACCATGAGCAAGAGCTTGTGTGTGTCAGGCACCTAAAAAGTCCTGGGCAATGCAGAGCACTGCCAGTTATGTGTGGTCCCCATGGTGAACAACATCCTTTTCATGTGCAGAGGGCATTTTTATTCTGCATTCTGGGACAATTAGGAGCAGAGGGAGGCAGGAGCATTGGCATTGTTCTCCTCTGCCTTGCACAGGGTAGGTAGCATCAAAGGCCTTCTCTGTAAGCCTGAAAAAGGAAGATGATGCAGCCACACTCTAAAGATTTCAGGGGAAAAGGATTTTCTTTCTGCCCAAGCTCAGGTCAGGAACTTCAAAATCTTGGAGATGGCAGGGGTTCCTAAAAAATGTCAGGTATGAGATGGGGAACAACACAGTAGGCAATTAGTTGTCTTAAACCTAAGAATTTTTTTGACCCCTACTCTCTTCTCTCTTCCCTGTGCAGTGCCTGGATTTGCACCAAGTTGATGTCTATTCTATCCTCGAGAACAACACAAAGAACACGTCACCTGGAAAGAGTCCTCCAGGGAAGGTAAAGGCTGGGGCACTGTTCTTGGAGAGTTCCTTTATACAGTAGGCACATAGGGAAA
>NW_010117287.1:15381-24135 GCF_000699245.1 Pterocles gutturalis
TGTCATGACCCTTGCAGGCAGAAAGTGTGTCTGCTCTTTCCCAAATTCCAGTCCCACCAAAAGGGGAAAACGGGACGTGGCATCCACTCACCAGCTGGGCTGCACATGTAGCCTATCTTCCCTCTTCCGGCAGAACCCTTCCTCCTGCAGCACTACCAGTTCTGACAGTCCTGGTTTCATGCAGATGCTTTGCTGTATGACGTACCCCGAAGAGCATTGAGGGGGTTGGCATTGTTGCTCCCTCTGAATGGGATGAACATTCATGGAGAGTGGGACAGATGCTGGCCCTCAGCGTTGCCCTTTACAGATTATTTAGGCATCTGAGAAGTCCACCTGGATAGAGGAATCTGTGCGCCGGGGGCAGATCCTGGACACAGCTTTGATCTCACCAGCATTAAGCACCTGAGAGCCATTTCATGGCAGCAGACACTAAGACGGTCTGAACAGAGGCTGGGCTGATACAGTCACTCTCAGCTCTGGGGCTCAGGAAAAGGCAGTGTGGGTGTGTTTTGGGCTTGGATCTTCTTGCTGGGCTGGGAGTTACGAGTTAGAGACAAGGAACCAAATCCCCTCCTAGTGAAAGTAGCTGCAACTTGGAACATGCAGGTGCAGATCAGTTGTGGGGGCCACGTGAAGCAGACCCGAGGCCTACACAGCGCTCTACCCTCCCTTTGGCGGGCATCAGCTGTTTCACAGGGACAAAACTTGCATTAGGCACCCCACGGAACATTTCATTCCTGCCCTCAGAACTTTATTGTTCTTTTCCCCTCCAGACCTCTTATCTGCTTAAAAATTATATTCATTCTTCTAACGTTGGAAGATGTTCCTGAAAAGTGTCTCCTCCTTCCCCCCACTGATGTCCTGCTGGGGAGAGTTCCCCAGGCTTGACTACACAGTGTGGAGCATGGCGCCAGCTACAGTTGACACCATCCCTCTGTTTCACGAAGGACAGTATCTTCCAGTGTCTGAGGCATTTTCACAACTCCCACCTTTTAGGAAAAGGTGGTCTAAAATAAAGCAGCCTCATCTGTGTCAGAGCTACTTGCCACGTGGTCTGGTCTCAAAGCCACTGGCCTCCTGTAGCTACTACTGTGGCACCACAGTGGCTGGTGGTAGCAAAGGCAGTGGCAGGTATCTGATTATTGAGGGGAAGGATGGGTTGTTTTATGTGGGCTGTTTTATACCCCAGTGCATCATATGCACTGGAAAAGACAGCATCCTTGGTTTTGTGTTCTTGCCGCATTTTGAATTAGTTGGATAGGGAGAACAGTAGGTCCTGATCCCTCTTCCCTGTCCTATTTATTCTTCTGTATTCCTTTATCAGCTGCCCCTTTGAAATGTCTCAGTCTGGATGATGAGATGCAGGATGTGTGAGTTGTTTTCCCTACTATGGAGCTGTCTGGGCTGTGCTGAATCACTTGTGTGTGGCCCACAGCACTCAACTGCTGCTTTGGGGGGCAGAGGGTCTGTAAAACAGAGCAGAAGCAAAGCAACAAAGCAAGAGCAAAGGAGCATCTGTGTGCAAGTGGGTCTGGTGCTGCTAGTCTCAGCCAGGGTGAGGTAAAGGTCGAAGCAGAGATGAGAGAAACAAAGGAGAAGAAAGCAAAGAGAGGGGATGGGATGAGCTCTCACACCAATAGCAGCCACCACTGAATGTCCCCAGTTTTTGTGCTGGTCAGAAGGAAAGGAAGTGTGAGTAGCAGATTCTGCACAGGAGAATCTGACTGTGCTTTCCACTACTGTTGCAAGCACCTTGATCAGCTTCCCTCTCAGTCATCTGGGGCTGTGACTGCCTGGGACAATCGTCCTCCAGCTGGCTGTGCCAGAATACAACAAGGGTGTTTTCCCTAAAAATGAGACTTGTGGGCCAGTGGGTTTGGCCTGTGAATGGGAGCTGGGATAGCTGAAAAGTGGCTGAGACTCCGCTGTGGAGGGTCCAGGACAGCCGTTCCTGCAGAATGCTGTGCATAGAGGGGGAACAGGGCAGAGAGCCCCTGAAATGAGAGCATTTGCATGGTGGTGTGCTGGACTGCCAGCCAGCATGGGTAGCAAGGGGTTAATCCCGCATGCTTGGGAGGTGCCTGCACTCAGCACTTTTGTAAAAGGTTTCCCTTTGGTGGTGGCAACAGAGAAAATGCTAGTGTAGGTAGGGCTTCATTCAACCTGTGGCATTTCAGCTGCTTGCTGTGTAACCTTGCTTACAGTAGGCCTGTGCCACACAGCGCTTAAAATATCAGTCTGTCAGCGCCTTGTCTACACAAGGAATGGTTGTGAGGAATAGACTCAACTGTTGAAGAAACAGGATTGAGGAGGTCAGGGAAATCCTCCTTCACAAAATCCAAAGTGATTTATTTTTTTACCGAGTCCAATTTTCCCTCCCCTCCCTGTCTGACAGCTTTTTGGGGGAAGAGTGACAAGTAAAGGAGGCATCTTTATCCCTTGGGCTGGATTTATCACATTCATCTCTGGCGGAGCAACATTTCTCACTGTAGTGGCTTCCGTTTCAGCGGATCACTTATAGCCATTTCTAACAGAACAAATGTCAGTGTCTGCTTATTAAGAATTAATTCATCTTCTTTTGAATAATTTTCCTCCATTTCTTTTTTCTTCTTTTCATCATTCTGCAGACACCTAAGAAACAAGCAACTCTAGAAGAATCCTCTGATATCTATGAGAATATCTAACAGGGAAAATCTGACCCTATGTGGACCAGACATCCTTCTGTACAGCAGAACTATTCTCTTACGTCCCCAGTTCTCTGCAGAGATCCACAGCGACTTCAGGGCACAGCCACAGAGGAACTTGTGAATGCCTGGCTCCTTCTAAACTGCCCTTCATTAACAACAGAATGCATCTGTTCAAATCCCACTGGGGCTTATTCTGCATTGATGCAGCCAAGCTATTTTGCAGCAAAGCTGTTTGATGCAAAAGAAAAGCTGCGTTTGTCAAGCACTCACATGTATCTTAGAAATGGTGCAGATGGGATCTGTGCAGGTTTCTCTCACCTGGCCCAGCTGAAATACTTAAATCTCAATCCTCTGTAAATGACAAGACAATCCAGAGACCTCCCTGCTTGCTGGCTTGATCTTCCAATCCTGACCTGCAGCAGTCCATCTGATCCTGTGCCTATGACTTTCCTGACATGGCCATCGGGCCTTCATGCATAGTTTAGTGAAGACACAAACATCCACCTGCCCATTTTTTTCCTTTCTCAGGAACCACACAGTGAAACATGCTTTCTCATAATCTGCTAATCCCATCAAGTAGTCACAGATGCCTGCTGCGACCATACTCAGCTGACTCAAATCAGTGCCTCCAAGTAAATACTTTCTTTTCAGCAATATCAGCCGTATACGGTGAGGACTGGATGCATGGACAGAGATAAAAATGGAGAAAAGAAAAACAGATAAAATATCCCTGCCTGGCAACATGTCTCAGTGGCAGTGCTCTTTCCAGAACAAGGAAGAGGAACAGGGAGGTGGGAACCTGAGGAAACTCCCTTGCTGGGGCTGCATAAGACAAGCAGGTCTGGGGCCAGGTTCCAGCCCAGATAAATTCAAGCTGAGCTCCTCAGTTTCCTGTTCTTCTTGGCAATGGGCATTGTTATTGCTTGTGATTCTGAGCCTCTGTGGGAGCAGGCATGGTACCTCTGCCCCACCAAAACCAATAGGTTTGCCTTTGTTTCAGCTGGCCAGTATTTCCCAGCAAGGGTGTAAGACTCCTTTACTCCTGCCCCAATAGGTTATTTGGCCAGGTGAACCTGTTCTGAAACTTAGAGCAACTGGAGGGAGGAGGGAGGCCCTAAAGGTGAATTTTCTATCCGTGCTCTTCTCTCTCCTGTCAGCTGGAACTTCCCTGCCATTTGTGCTGATGCATATTCTAGTTCTGACAGGGAAGAGGTTACATTAAATATCCATATATAACACCATCAAACCAGTGGATCAAAAAGCTGAGCTGTTTTATCTCAGATTAAAAAGCAACAACAAAATAACAACCAAACAAAACCAACCCAAAATAAGAATATGCAACATAAGTTGAGAGAAATCATAGAAACCTCTTTAAAGAAGAAGATCAAATTAAAATTGAGCTCCAGGGTCATAGGACCCTCTCTAGTTGAAGATAATGTTGCTATGCATCAGAGATAGAGGCTATGGAAAATGTCTCCGGGGCCTCCAGCCTTCCTATACTATGTTTAAAGAGATAATCCGCTTATTGCTTTGCTCTTTTTATTAGAAAAGATTTCAAACATGCAATTTGGACTTTCTTTAACCACAGGAAAATGCTTTTTCTCTTCCCAGTGTTGAGGAATCCATTTCAGAAAGAGCAATGAATAGACAGCATGGCTTATTAGACCTGTTTTCCATTTGTTAAGTGATAATGAAAATTATAAATACATATTTTTTAAGTCAACAATTTTAGCATTTACTAATATGACCAGAAAACATTTCTGTTCACAGAAGAATTTACAGAAGATTGTACAGGTATAACAATTCATTTCCTTAATAAATTTTAAGAAATTATGAGATTAATTATAAATATGTTGCAGTATGGCAATAAAATATTCAGCAGAAGCTGGTGGATTAGATGAAAAGTGAAAACTTTCAAAATAATGCTGCTGAGTTTTTCTGTTTTGCTTTTGAAATTTTACAAATGCTAAAAATACTGGGTACTACTGGAAATTTCCTGGCAAGGATCTCACTTTGCAGTGAATTGATTTGTCTTGTTTTTACCTTTTTAAATAGTTTATGCCTGAACAATTCTATATATTAAGTAGCTGAAGCTGTTTAAAATGGAACATGAGATGAAGAATAGTATTTGGAATAGAAAAGACTATCCTAGAACAGTCGGTGTTAAAGTACTGGAAGAATCACACCAGGTTCTGATCAAGTGAAAAAGTAAAAATTTACGAGAAATGCAGGCAAGTCTGCGGATCCGGGCTGTGTTCCAAAAATTGCAAAGTTGGGGAAAGTCACTCTGTTGATTTCAGTGGGTTTTCAATTGGCCCCGCAAGGGCAAAGGGCTGCTGCACGAGAAAAAGGAAGTTTTGAAGCTATGTAGCCACAAGCTAATGTAACTTCTTTAGCATCGTGTGCCATGGGCAGCCACAGTAGCACCAGAGTGTGTGAGAGAGAAAGATATAAAGCAGAAGACTGTGAGAGCAGGGATGTGTTTAAATGTTGCAGAGTTTTCCAAGGAGGTATGAGGAAATGCCTTCAGGCACAGGTAGGAGAGACTAGATTAGTCTAACTACTTTGTAGAAGAGATTTATTCAGGAAAAAGGCAGTCATTTGGTCTTTTTGTCTTACTTGGCTCTGTGGCCCATGAGAATAGATGCAGAAAATCAGTATGACTACCAAGAGGGAAGGAGTTAATTTTTAAGTGTTGAGCAATTGAAAAAAGAAAAGTTAAGGATCAGCTCCCCCAGCTCCACAAAAGTGGGAAGTGATGACTGGCTTGTTGTGTTCACTCTACACATTTTACTTTAAAATGCATGTTGAGAACAGATTCCTCTTAAAAACGCTGTCCCTAAGGGCCTCAGCTCCACTTGCTTTCCCCAGCATGGTGCTGTTAAGCAGAGAGCATGCTCTCAGGTTACGGTGGTATAATCTTTGATTCCCAGGTGTTGAATTATCTCTTTGTATTGACAGGATTTCAGGGAAGTGGAGACACATTATCAAAGTAAGCAGTGGTGCGAGGTGGAAATGCCTTGCCTGCCTTCTTCTAAGGGAAGTGCCATGTTAGCACTTCAATCCTTTGCCCTCTCCCACCAGGTGCGAGCCTTTGGTCCTGAGAGATGCAGTCTCTCACGGTGATCATCCTCAATGTATTGTTTTAGCTGGCATTGCTGCAAAGGGTGTTGGTGACGCTGACGTCATTGAGTCCCTTTAGAACAACCCCTTCACAACGCTTTACAGCAAATCCTCATTTGAGAAGGCAAAAACCAGGGTGCATTTGAGTGGTTTGTTTGTTTGTTGGTTTAATCCATTTCTGCAGAGGACAAGCTCTTGCGTGGGTACTGTTCTATCGTATGAAACACACCAACTTATATTTTGCCTTTATCTGTAGATAAGAAAGACCTTGCTGTGGTGGATAACAACAATGGAAGTATGTCCAAGGTATAGTCCAAGGTGTTCTCCATCACTTCTGTTTTCTACTCCTCTTCTTTTTCCTTCTCAGGGGTGTCACTACTGTAAATAATCTCTAAATACCCAGCTAGGGCTGGTTATTTGTCAACGGAGGTGCTCGACTGAACAGCACCCAAGTGACATGGTTATTAGTGCTCTGGTTTGCACCACTGTTCCACCCAGCAGTGCCCTAAGGGTGTGTGAGCCTGGGCCAAGGGCAGGGGTCTTTTCCTCCTGCTGGGCTGTCTCTTGGAAAGACCTGGTGTTTCTTCAGCCCCTGGCCATGCAATACCGTGACCCCGTGAGACAGGGATTTAGGGAAGGCAGTGAGCGAAGCCACCAGATGGTGCCCTAGGTCCTCTCTGCTCCCTTTCCTGTCCCCTGCCTGCCCACATCCCCCTGCCAGCTCCCCTGGTAGCCCCCAAACCAGAAACTCCCAGAGGTGGGCACCTACAACCATGCAGAACATCCCCAGCCATGACTGTCTTCTACCCCTGGGGCTTCTACCCCCTCATAGCTCTGGGCCATGGTCCAGGTGCCACCAGCACTTGTGCAGAGATGGGGACAGGACAGGTTCCCCTCCTTTGCATCCATGAAGTCTGGAGAAATAGCTTAATTGGATAGCAGTGTCTTGGCACAGGGCTGCCCATGTGAAGGACAGGAGAGTGGCTGGGTCAGGCTGGCATCTGAAATGCAAAATGCAAAATTGGCTGGATGTTGGGGGCTGCTTGGAACGGCCACCACTTTCTTTCAGCCTTTGGAAATGGCATTTTATCTTGGGTTTGGTAACATTTACTGTGTGTCCGTGGTGAAAAAATCCTTCGGAGCATATGCTGCTCCTCTTCTTTGATGTGTCAGGAAGCTGATGAAGGCTCAGATACTGCTTCTTCTGTGTTTTGGGATTCTGTGCTGGTCAAGATTTGCTATGCACAGTGATGTATCAGTGAAGTATCTAAGAGTTTATAAGTAAAAAAGGCGAAGGTCAGAGAGCACCAGTGGCTACCTGATCTCCAAGAGAAGAGGAGAATGTGAACCTTCAGTGTCTTCTCGTGCCTGATTCTAGGGCAAACCAGTCTCCATTTACTGTGAGGGATAAAATGTTTTTCTTTGTTAATGACAAAATAGAAATGCAGGTTACTATTAGTACTAGGTACTTCACTATTAATAACAAGGCCTTTAAGCTGCCAAACTGTCTTACGAGCTGTGGATCTACAAGGCTCACAGCACCAGTGCTGCAACAACAGCTGCCTGGGGACAAAGTGTGATGGCACTTTGACAATACCAGGCAGGTTTCCCTGAGAAGTGACACAGGAGGGCAAGTTGTCAGCTCCTGAGGCAAGGACTGTTTAGGCAGGAAGGTAAGGCTTCCATTCTGGGAGAGAGTCTTTCTCCTCAGCAGTCGGGGAACCTCTCCTGGAGCTCCTCTTTTCCTTCAGCTCTTTGAAATATGTGGGTTCAGCTGTATCGCTCTGTGCCACATGTAAATTTGGGTATACAGCTGGTAGGGTCAGGCAGGTCAGCCACCCTGCTTTAAAGAGTCAGAATGTAATTATCCAAATTGGAAGAGGGTGAACATGGAAAAGCTAACATATGGGTTTCTTCAAAATCTTATGTCTTTTAATAATCAGTCAGGGCCTCTGGTTTCTATCCCTTCTGAAAGATTTGTCTGCCTGCAATTTTATGCAATGATATCTGAGCACTTCCAGGGGTAATAATTGTACCCAAAACACCTGTACCACGGTGAGCTTCCCTCCCTTGTGACGGAATTAGCCCCATAACACCACTAACGTTGCTTTTGGCACTGACATGTGCCATTAAAATCAAAGATTTCCAAAGTCCTTGCAAGGCTCAGTATAATGTTTCAGCTTCATACATGGAAAAAGTGGAGACTCAGGAGGTTAATGGAGACTCAGGAGGTTAAATGACTTTTCCAAAATTGCAGAGGGTCAGAGGTGAAGTCAGGAATGGAATTCAGGTTCCTATGTTCTTATTTGTATCAGGCTGTTCAGGTAGGAGTCAGTAGCTGGATAAGTAGGAGCTGCTGAGCTCCTTATAATTTAGGGGAAAAAAAAAGTTTCTTCCTGAGTCACCAGCACAGGTTTCTGAAGCACTTTGCTTTTCATTTTTGATTTCTCATGCTGGTATCAGGCTTGCATCTGCCTGGCTGAGGTCTTTTTCCTGAGGTAGCAGAGCTGCAGGAGAAGTTACTGCTCTCTTTTACGGAGGTATCCACCATTTTGGCAATAAGGAAAGTTTATCAGAGCCAAGTGTGGTGGGTTAGCCCTTGGCTCGGGGCCAAGCCACACACACCCGCTCACACAGTTCCCGCCCCCACCCAATGATAGGGGAGAGAATTAAAGGGGTAAATGGAAAAGATTCTGACCGGGCAGGACCAGCCCGATTGGCAGATCCTCTAGTGTTGACTAGCCAAGTGGCTTTTGCTAAATATGTATCCCAGTTTTTGGGGTAAAGGCAAAAAGGACTCGTGGGTTGAGATAAGGACAATTTAATAGCTAAACTACAAAACCAAACTACAATAATATTGGAAACAATACTATATACAAATATACAAATGAGTGATACACATGTGCCATTAAAATCTGCCCCCCCACCCGATAACCAAAGGCCC
>NW_010117288.1:0-13755 GCF_000699245.1 Pterocles gutturalis
TGATTCTGTGATTCTATGATTCTTATTCATCGTTTTATGAAGAGATATCCATTCTTAAAATTGCAGCATTACCAGTGTGTCTCAGACCCAAAGGACATGTGGGGCCAGGAGGAGAGCCAAACTGTTGTGTCAAGATTGCTGTAGCCTTGGTCATGTAGTGATAATCATATGGCGTGGAACACCTCTTAGTGTTGCACATGGCTTTCACAGTGCGGGCATGGGGATCAACAAGATGAAGATGGGTTCTGATCCAGGGGCCCCTCCACATGCTGTATAGTGTGGACACAAATGGATTGCTGTAGGGACCAGCTGTGAGTGCTGCAAATCTGAGCTGTGTTGGGCAAACTGTCCAGGGGAACATAGATCATTCCCTGGTCCTGGTTACAAAGACGGCAGAGACACAGCCTTTCAAGAAACTGCAGCAGAGAGGGTGCAGGCTGAAAGGCAGCTTATAGATGTAGAAGCAAAGGGAAAATCCTCACATTTGGCAAAGTGGCCAGCTGCCGTTTTGTTTACTCAGTGTTGGTTGTTTCAGAAAGGAACTTTGGTGGGCATCAAACCTTTTTGGGACGGGAAAACAATTGTTGTTATGGATTAAAAAAACAAAGTGGAGGGGGAAGAAAGAGTACAGGAGTATGTTCTCCACTTAGAACATTTTACAGTTGTTTTCTGTACACTTAAAAAATATGTTGAGGGACAAACTAGGTGATCAAAGGTCTTGAACCTTCGTTAGTACATTATTGTTGCTTACATGTGCTACATAATAGTGTTTCAAAAAAACGGCACAGAGTCTGCAAGCAGTAGGCACTGTGTAGAACCACTGCAGGATGAAGCTATCAACAATGTAAATTAAAAACTGACAGTGCTATCTTTTTGCCTTCTCATCTTCTCCAAATGTGAACAATAAAAGGAGTTCTTCTTTACTTTTCAAGTGGGCATTTGCACTTGAAGTAAAACCAGGAGTACGCTTTCTAGAGCAAATGTCCTTGAAACTCTTTTGAGTTTGGAAAGAATTTTTCGATTTTGAACTTTTAAGCTTATTTGTCACTAATCCTTGGGTAGGTGTCCCACAATACCTCTAGACAATTACTTACAGAAAAATATTTATAAGTCATTATAATATCAAACACGATTTTCTTTGGGGGACGGGGGGAGGAATATGACCTAATTACAGGCAGAGAACTTTAATTTATGTGCTGGGAACTGACACTCAGTATCTTCTTTTTCATTGCTATTCGGAACCTGTGCAAATAGATTATTATCTGTGACAGGTTTCTGGCAGTCCTTCTTGGTTTGACAGTGTTATTTTAGAGAGAAGAGAGAGTCACTTTTGTGTATAATGAAAGGAAAAGTTGTCAAGCATCCATACATATTTTACGCTTCGTAAAACGTCAGTGCTAGAGGAAAGAATCTGGTTTAGTCATACCATTGTAAATTCATAGTGCTTCTGCTGACCTCCAGGTTTGCATCAATGACACAGAGTGGCATCGAGTCCAAAGGATGAATTCCATTTTTTCACATGAGCAATGCAGCTCTTGTAAGTCAGCTTGGCCCTTAGTGGATTTTTTGGTTAGTACAGTCATGCACAACTGTCGTGTATTTTGGCGTTTTGGCATTTTCTACTGACATTGACAGAACTAAAAGTAATTTCTATCAAAGTGCTTCCTTGAAATGGTGTTATATACAGTTTGCATTGTCTAGGTTTTTTCATCAGAAAGTGGTTACTCTTAGCTGCAAAAATAGACTCAGGAAAAAAAAACCAAACATTTTCTAGTTGTATGTTGCCTCTTCTTTGGTCTTGAAAAAGATGGTGAGTCCCTTCAGGCATTTTTGCACATTGCTTCTTTTCATTTTCAAATGCTGCTGAAGCAGCAGCACCTGAGCACTGAGGTGAAACAGAGCAACCAAAGTCTTTTGGATTCTGTAAGCGGAATGGCAGATGATATTGTCTTCAAAAAGCTTGCTCATTAAGTTTATGTATTTGATAGGCGAAAAAAAAAAATCTCAATTCCCTTGCTGTGAAGCAGCCACTGTAAAATACATAACTTATTCTAATACCAAGCAGGGTTTTATGGAACGGTTTCACTGAGGACAAATACTGAAAATTCTACACATCTCCTTTGCAGAATATTTACTTACTAAAGAAAAACATGTTTAGAGGCGTGACTTCCCCTATATCTTTTCCAAGAAATATATGTATATACAACATTTGAAGGATCCATTCTTTTAAAATGCAAAAATAACTTTGAATTTCTTTTTGCAGATTTAAAAAAAATGGAAAGTCATAGTACATGCCTTCAAAAATGGGGATTTAATTCCTTAACCTTTTGTAACTGGTTTAACTTTTTGTGCACGTTAACACATGCATTAAAACCAACCACTAAGTGGAATCTGCTCTGGTTGTTAACGCAGCTGTACTCACTTATTTCTCGGTTGCTTCAACTTCCTTACAAGTTATCTCATGGATGGTGGTATATTCCAGTTGACAAATATTCGGAGAAAATAAGCTTTGTTTATCTACAGGCATTTGCCATGTACAAACAACTGAAGCAAATCGCTTACCTATTTTTACCTTTTAAAATATGTATTATTTTTATGGAATTGGTCTCAGGCCCAATATGGTGTGCGTTAGGTTATGTCCTCAGAACCATTTCAGCATGGATACTGAATATAAAAGTACAAGTGGAAAAAGGGATTACACAGTGCTAACTAAACATTCAATAGTAGTGGGTTTGTTTGTTCTTTTTTTTTTTTTTTTTTTTTTCCCAGACAATGGTTATATTAAACATGTAGCTCTGTAGTTGGTTTCTTAAAGGAAATTCAGCTTTTGCAGAACTTCTTTAAAATAGCCCTAAGGAAATATCCTCATCAACTTCTAATGGAAGAAAATTCCAACAAGCTTGAAAGAATCCAGTAATGTTTTGGAAATCTGTTTTAAATGATAAACAGAAAAACATTAAGTACAATCGGGTACGAATATTACTTTTATGTTAATAGCACCTTTGTTAGCTCTTTCTTGTATCATATTTTACATGCACAAGAGGAAGTTTTCCTTTCATTTTGATTATCTATGGAAAGTACATTTATCTATTCAGTTATGTCACCTAAATCTTGCTAAGAAGAATTATCTCTTAAAACTATTAATAGACTTATGTGGAATTCATTAGAGATTTTTTTAAAAATACGGATATGCATTGTTATAAAAGTAATGAGTAAACTGTACTAGCAGTAAAATTAAAGAACAAACTCTTGCATTATTCATAATTTAGAATAAATAGTATTCTTAATTAGTGTTCTGAGTTTTCTGGGTATCATTGACGTTCTTAAAACAGAGCTGAATAGAATTAAATCATCACGTTCAATAGGAAAAGTTCAGTTTGGATCAAAACTTCCAGTTCAAATCTGGTTTTGTCGTTTGTAAGTTTTACCAGGCATCTAAATAGCCACAATCTTACGAAAACATGAAATCTTATTAACTTAAAGTTCTGATTATGCCAACACCCTGAGCTAGCAAAGGGATATGAAAAATTGCAGTAGATCAATTTTTTTTTTGCCCATTCTGTTTAGTAATTCACACATTGAGGCATACAGAAGCCTGAAGTGGCAGCTTGGTCTACCTCCACTCAAAACCAGTATAATCTCATAGGAAACTTGATATTATATTATTTTCAGTTGTTGAACATCTTGGTAGCTGCCATGTACCCTCCACTCACATTGGAAACAGTAGAAATTGAGGTTCTTTTGTACATTGCAGAGAAGAGTCCAGAAAGAAAGCTATGCTGACAGTTCCAGTCCTGAAGTCAAAACCTCAGGTCAGATGAAATCCAAGGAGAATGTGAATCTGATTGCTTCGGAGAAAGGTGCTGCAATGCAACTTATTTTTAACCCAATTTTTTGAAAGTTACGCTGCAGATTATCTAAGTGCAGCAGCAAGAGGTCTAAGAATGTACAAGGTCCTTTCCTTTGAGCATTCATCACGGCTCACACCACGTCAGTGATGCCTGTCTGGTGCTTGTCAGTACTGTCAGGACTCACTGCCTGCCTCTGGAAATCCTCTTTTCAGTTTGTTCCATATTCATTTAATGTAAAACGGACAGGGGTGGAGGGTGGTGGAATGGGACAGAAGGACACCACAGGGATGAGAAAGCCCTTCTCTCGAATCACAACAGTTACCATTTGATCCTTTGGGACTGACAACTTAAAAACTTTATTTCACAGGGCTTGAAATGTTTGCATTGCAAGGAGCTGGTTGATGGTATAAAAATCTAGGAAAATCTGCAGTTACATACTCTTTACAATCTGATTATTTTTATTATGGAAGTTAACCTGGAACTGCAAGTACTGCTACCTCAAGAAGGAATAGAGCGCACATATTTTTCCACATATAAATTAGCAATATTCAGTAGAATAAGATGTGTATGCTCAGACTAGGTGACTCCTATGAATGTTCCTGTGATCAAGCAGCAAAAATAAAATCTGTTATTCATTTCAGATTAAATAGGAGTTCAAAATATTGTGTCTTTCCGTTTAGTGTGTCACAGGATCATTAAACTAATTTAAAAATTTGTCGTGCCAGATTTTCTTCTCCAAACAGGACATTTTTGAAGGTTGTCCCGGCATAGGGTAGATGTCTGGTAGAGGAAATCTAGCAGGGTTCTGCCACCTGTACTCTTGAGAGACTGTCTGGATGGTTATTAGGAAATACCTGTTGTCACTCGTTCTAGTGTGTCAGGACTCCCCCCCCCAACCCCAGTCTGATAAAATTACTGTGGGACTAATCCAGGATACACCATACTACTTAGGAATGGGACATGGCTCTGAGAAAATGCAGAATCAAATAATTAATGTAAATAAATAAATTAAACACAGAGGTTTATCATTATTATTTATCATTATAAGAAACATATTGCCCTTTGAAAAATAATCCCAAGAGAATTCTTAGTTTGTTTTTCATAAACTGATCATTGTTATATTGGGTTGTGTTATAATTAACCAATTTATCAAAAAGCACTAACATAATCAAGTGCCTCTTATTTTGACATGCAAAATCTTGCGATGTACAAGCCTGCAGACAAATGGGAAATACATCAATTGAAAACCTGTCCTATGAATGTGAATATTTAAGAAACCTTTCAGATTTTAATGGGCTTTAACAGAGTATTTACTGTTTAGTATCTTTGTCTGCATTTCTACTTCATCCATCACCCGAAGCCTGACACAGTGTCATTCTTCTGAGTCATTTTGGCAATAAATCAGGAAAACCCAAGTCATTACTCAAGCAAAGCATATGTAGAAGGTGGGGGAAGAGGAAAGGAGCCAAACTAAAGTCTAATAAATTGTGTTTGAAACTTCATCTCTCTCTTACTTGGGTTCTGAAGTTACCAGAGAAGTTTATCCACCAGTTGGTAACCCTTCAAGCTCAATATTCCTAGGCAGAGGGATTATCTAAATACTTATAGTTTTTATAAAGCTGTCAGGAAGAAAAAGTCACAGAATTTTTAGGTGCAAAGATCATGAATGCGAAGGCTTTAAGAGAATATATTATCTGATGATAAAAGTCTGTGCCTGTGAGTGTCCTATAGAACAAAATTAACAGGAGTAGTACAAAAAGAGAAGTTTTAAATCATGAGGGCTGTGGAGTAAGGTGGAATAAGGTGGAATAAGGACAATGAGAGGATCATTTATAGACAGAAGTTGAGTGTTCTTACAAATAGGCTGACGTGAAATGGATTCTTTCAATTCAGTTACTACTTGGTAGTAGTGGTAGCTTTCCTTACCCAAAGTCGCTTCTGATCAGTCATTGCCACTTGTAGGTTGCTACCAGTGGAGTTGTGGGTATGATAGAATAAGTATAGACGTGCTGGATTACATATACACAAATTGCTCCATTGCATTGCTTACCTAGCATGAGCTCCATGATGTGTTACACTGATAAGTAGTACCTTAGCAGTTTCACATCATTTCTGTATGAGTGCACGGTATCTTTGAAGCAGACATTGGCATGCCTCCAGTGATTAAAGTAAGGATGTACTTGACCAGAGACCAAAATTAGTAGGTGCTCTTATGTGTTCAGCTCAAATGTATTACAGAATAGGAAATTGTCTATAATTTTTATGAAGTTATGAGGAGGGAAGTAGTTTATGATGCTCAGCCTCAGATGTCCAAAGATGAAGGATCTGGGATTAAAAAGAAAAAATAAGTTTTATGCAATGATAAGAAGCCTGTTCTTTTAAAAATAGGCATGAAGTCGTAGATGACACTTCATGAACACACTGTCTTGCTGTACCTTTCTTTTCATCACAGCTGTCTGCGTCATACTTCCTGCAGATTCAGATGCTAGAGTGGCTGGAGTGTCCTTGGTTCGGTACATGCTTTGTGGCAATTACGCCTTCTCAAAATTTTTGTTGTAGTCTGTCTTCAGTATGGGTACTCAGACTGGGAACGTAGCATTCAGCTTTGTTATGACCAATACATTGTGCAATTACATCAATACTTCACTCAAAGTGGGTAAATTTACGAAATTCTCAATTTCCAAACCATAAGAAACTTACATAATCTTTAACACTTTATGCTTAATGGTGTCATTTTGATGATGGTTGCCCACTCCCCAAAAATCTCTCTCTACATTGTTCTTTGTATCTAATTCTTTACTTATTCAGATCAGGCTTTGAATCCATTTGTGGACCCCATCCTATTCTAACATTCAGTTCTCCATGTGTTCTGTCATTCATATTATTTTTCTTTTAATCTTCATTTTACATATATCAGGGAGAGTAACAACAACCAAAACAGTACTATGGGAACTAGGAGAGAAGAGGGTCTGAAAACTATGAATGCGTATGCTAATTTAACTTAAAACAACATGGATTGTTTCACAATCATCGTTAAATTTGGGGGACAATATGAATGTTTTCTGAAAACACTTCAGTAGTGCAGCCATCAGGGAGGTATAATAGCTTTTTAAGCAAAAGGATCATTAATGGCATAATCATAAGGGGATATAAACTGGCCATGGATCACTTCAGACTATAATTCAGAAGAATAGAATAGAATAGAACAAGTAGAGCAATAATGTTCTGGTGAGTCCAGGTTGTAACAGCAAAAGGAAAACCCTGAAAAGTTAAAAATGTGCGTTCCTGCAGAACTTCACAACTGCAATATAAAGAAAATAATGCTGGTTCTTAGCATCATTTCTTTTCTTGGCAAACTCACCTTGAAGCGTAGGTATTTCAGTTTATTTTTACAATTCAGAGTGAAATTCTGTCAAGTTTGTCCACTTGCTCAAATGATGTTAGTGTCTTGGTGTTTAATCACTGATGATTTGTATTGTCAGGGGGGAAAAAAAAAACAAAAAAACCAAACCAAACCTAAACTAAAACCACACAAAGCCTAATACAATAATTTAAGCACATCTACCCAGCAGTAATGCTGTTGCCAGCTCGGTAAGCAATATGCTGCTACATACTGCTTACAGACCTTTCACTAGCCTCAATTTTCTTGCCAGGCTGTACTCCCTATCTTTTGGGCCAGATTTTCCAACCCTTGCATAAATTCTTTTATCTCTTCTACCCAGTGCAGTTAGCAAGCTCCTAAAATATGAACATCCATTGATCTTTTGTCACATACTGTATGGTTTTGCCTCTGTGGGCATATGGGTCATGAAAATCCATATTTTTATCTACTCCATGCATTTAGGTTTTTTACTATTAACTCGTTTTATTTCTGCCTGGGAAGGGTAGTTGTTCTGTAATCTTCAGTCTGTTCTTGCTTCTTTGCTCCTTTTGATTTCCTTTTGATTTCTAACAAGAATATTGAAAATACTAAAATTGAGATTTTCCAAGTTTATATTCATTTTGTGGAGTATTTAACAGTGAACCTGTTGAGGTAAAAGTATAGCAGCATTTCTTTTTAATAACTCAGCAGTATAAATTAATCTGAGTTTTAGGTAAGAAATGAAACAGTGGATTTTTTTCCCTAGATTTACTATGTTGGGTTGCGTGTGTATTGCTTGTAAGGTAGTGATGAGTGGAGATGGGACCGAAATCCTCTTAGATACAACAAATGGCAGCACTGCATTCGAGGTGTAACCTCTGCTGCTTTGCAAATACCAGTAACAGATATACTTTTCCATATCCTTCAGTGTGTCCATAAGTAATGGTGTCTGTTTAATGTTACTAACATCCCATACTTTTTAATATCAAATCATCATAACAGAAGTTAGAGTCAGCTTTTCCTTTGGGAGCAGCAGGAACCCTGTACAGTGCAGCCGACTGCTAAATAATGGTGTTATACTGGGGAGGGATGGGTGAATCATTATTCATATTTCTTCTAAATTTTACATTATTTACAGTGTCTTAGCAAATTAAGCATTTTTTTTAAATCCACATGAAACTGTCTTTGTGTCTCTCATGTTAGGGATTACTATCTTACTCAACATATCCTTAATGGTAAGCATCTCAAAAGATAAATGTGCTCGTTCTCAACAGCTCATTAAAAGCAAATCTGTTAATACATTATTAAATGTGTCTTTTCGATAGAAATTATTTATATATTCTAAAAGAATGTTTAAGCAAAAGGAAATGTGAATCCAGTGCTGGGTAAAGTGAGGGCTTTATCTTTTTCAGATAAACACAAATTATCATTTGCTACTGTTATTATTTAAGAGTTAAAATACTATTTTTAGATGGCTTTTCATGTATGAACGAAACTTTGCATTTTCAAAAACATGCATTATTCTTCCAGCATCTTCATGCATCGCTGTTACATTGTCCATATAATATTTAAATCTTGTTCTCTGCTGAAGCCTAACTACAGATGTCTCTTTTGTAAAGCAAGATAAGAAACCCTCAGCCAAATAGCCGACAATTTCATCACACTTTTGGGAAAATCAAATATTTTTCACCTGAATGAACTGTGACCTTGACTAAACTGTATCATGTAAGTTGAGTATGCTAATAAGGAGACATGTTAACAGGCAAAAATGCTATTTATTAAAATGAAACAGTGACTATAGTTATTTATAACTTCCACTCAAAAAACCAAGCACCTTTATATTCTCTGTTAGAAAATAAAGAGTTCTGAATGAACTTCGGATGGAGCTGTATTGTCGATTTGAGGAAATTTTGTCTCTGGGTACTCTTGCTGGATAGAAACTTCACTGCATCAGCTAAATAAATATTCCTATTCAGTTAGCTATCCCATCGCATCTCTAAGGTATCTCAGGCTTAGAGAGTAGATTTCAAGACGAAAAACCCAGCTCAGCTGGCGGCAGAGATGAGAACAGAGATTACTTAGCCGATCTGCTGTTCTCTCCTTCAGGAGACTCATGAGGAATAGCAACTTCAGGTTTGTTACCAGGGACTTGCTGGGATAATGCCAGAAAGAGGCTGCTTGACAGAGCACAAACATTCTTCCCTTTATTTGTTTCTATGTGTTTATTTCAATTAGACTGTCTGGTTCATTTGGGAAAACCATACAAACAACCAAAACCCAATGCAAAACTGTAAGATGAGTCCATTCTTCAAACTCCAAGCCTGAAACTCTGTCCAATTCTCCAATGTTAGCACTTGGTGAAACTTATTATTTGTTGTCCTTATGTTCTTTAGTCACCACAGCTGTTCCGCTGCTGCAAGTGCTGAAGGGAAGCAAGCTTCTTAATAATCACTGGTGCTTATACTTACATGTTAGCCAGGTACAGTCTGTAGTCATGTCCTTTTCCATGCTGCATTCCTGTCCTTCAGTGCCATACTACACCGTGCAAGCAGATGTGTTGCAACGTCCCTGCCAAAAACTTGCACTGTGCAAGTATGTCATGCATGTACAGATATTCCTTGTATGCTGCATTCCTCCTGTGTTTTGCTGATACCGTTTTCCATAGAAAAAAAGGTTGTCTCTTGCAACCTGTGCTATAGCAATGAGGATCCTCTTCCAGATTTTGTGTGACTGAAAACAGATCATTAGGACAGTCTTTGCTTTGAGTTATTTCTTTGTGTTTGTCCTTTTGTTTTTCTTGATGCTAGAAGATGAAACTCTGTTCTTGGTTTATATCTGCTTCTTGGAAAGATAGATGATATCTACAGTTGTAACCATATGATTATTAGTAGATTAAGCAGTGTCTACAGCGGTAAGCAATTCTTCTGACAGAAGAGAAACACATGCAATCTTATCCCACTGTTGCCTGGTATATATACCAGGATGTCAGTATTGTGGCAAGAAGATTCTGTCCGTGATTTTACATTGCAAAAAATTCTGTATCAGTTTTGGTGTATTCAAGATGCAGCTGTAGAAAGAGCCTGTGAAAATATTCTTTTAACATGAATTTCATCTGTGATCAGATTCACAACTGTGGTTCTGGAAACAGATGTTTCAGCCCAATTGACAAGTCAGTATTTCACAGCACAGGGGAGGACATGGGGGACAAGAAAAAAAGACAAGAATAATAGTCTTAACTGATACTGATTTCAAATACTTTGTCATTGAATCTCAACTTAGAAGTTCATTATAATGAACCAAAAAGATAAACATACCTGAATAATTACATGTAAATGTTTACTTATGTAACTAAAACAAAAATTGAAGTGAATCTTACAGGCTTAGTTCACTGCACACAAAATATCCCAACAAGTCCATTGGCTCTATGCTCTCTGAGTATGTTTTGAGAAAGACAATTGTCCTTAGCTAAGTAACTGATTCGTACTGTTTAAAGAGAAAACTGCTTCATGATTGTCTTTTTGATCAGGTGGAATACCATTCATGGGAAGGACAACATTCTCTAGAGCAACAAAAACCTTTTTTAAAAAATCTTCTTGCAAGGTAGTGGTAAAAAGATATTTTTTGTCGTAATGTCAGTATCACAATAGATATAAATTTTGTTTTCTAGACCACAGTCTTCCTTGTAGGTGTGTTCTTTGGCTTCATGTTATGTGTTATTCATTTCAGGGTATTTGCAAGAGCAGTTTAATGTGCTCCTGCTCTCAAATATCCCATACTTATTGGTCAAAATAGCAGTTCTTTGGGTATCACAGAGTAGCTTGTGTTTTGCAGAGCAACTACAATGCCTTCCTTTGCAGTGCTGGTAATCTAAAGTCAATACAAGAGAGCATGAGATGTATTTTTATTACTTTTATTTCTAAGGGGACTCCCTTTTTCCAGTTAGGAATTTGCTGGGGTTTGACTGAAGCCTGTTTGGAGGAATCTTTGTTCTTTTGTAATCTATAAACTGTTGAAATTGTTTGTTTGTATCTCTTAAACAGACTATATATTCCAGATGGCTTTCTCAAGCGGTAACAGAAGAGCTCAGTCTAGCAAAGCCCCGCTGAGCTTGCACTTTGATACGCCTGTCAGCACAGTGCCCTGCCACTGTTGTATTTCCAGTCATGTTAACGTTTGATGTTTTTATTAGGCATGCAAAACCCTGCTATGGTTGCAAAGTCAAACATTTGGAAATAGAAGGCGTAAGACTGCTTTTGCAACTTCAGTTTGACCCCATTTAGTGTATGCAGTCAGAAGCTCTCTAATTAAATAACTGTTCTCCCTTCCCATATGCCCTGCAAGAATCCATTTCATTTACTGTTGAAAGTGGTCTCTGCTTACTTAATAAGTGGTTACTCAATGTTTTGGTTTTTCTGTTCTTTACTCAGAAATGTAGCCATAAGCCTAATTTATTGCTGCAAGTACAGAATGACCAGTTTCCATGTGGCCTTCCATATGGTACATATGAGAATACCTTACAAGGATTTCTTTATTTCTTTTCACGTTTGTAGTCGTCCTCATCTGCTGCTGCACATGGCGTACTGAAACACAACAGTAAAAGGGAAAAACATCCAGTAATGTGAGCTGCCTTGGTTGTGATGTGCCACTTTGTGCCTTGATGTACGTCTCTTAGCACTGTTATGTATTAGATCCCCAACATATCACATCATCCTAAAAATGAGGACTGTGCAGTTGGTAACCACCTGGAATGTGGTTTCTGTTAGCAGCTATCATCAAATAGAAACTCTGTGGTAGAAGTAAGAGGAAAGATATCCTCTTCTCTAGGGCAGCATTTTTCACTACCTGTGCAAACCTGTCTTATTTACCACTTTCCTACATATGCCTTCCAGCTTCTGCAACACAGGAGGTGGAATATCTTGCATGCAATAGCTTCCAAAATTTCAACAGTCCCCTGGCCATATGCTCAGTCTTTTCCCTTCTCCAGCATCCTTCGTTGCAGCCCATGATGTCTCTAGCATTCACTTTTAATCCTGTCTACTCAGTTCTTTCCAAAGTCCTTGTCCAATTCCTTCCTTTCTGTACTTGAATCAGTGGGCTTGCTTTTCTGGAAGATGGTAACTGGCAGAGAAGAATCATAGAATCATTAAGGTTGGAAAAGACCTCAAGGATCATCAAGTCCAACCGTCAACCCACACCAGCTAACCCACTAACCCATGTCCCTAAGCACCACATCTACACGTTTCTTGACCCCCTCCAGGGATGGTGACTCCACTACTTCCCTTGGGCAGCCTGTTCCAATGCCTCTTCACTCTTAACAGATGGAGTCCTTTCCTTGCAGCAGCCAAAACAGCAACAAAAAGTCTTAAGTCTTATAAATTGATGTTCTCCTCAGTCTACCTTTTGGGGATGGCTTGGTTCTTCCTCATTTTAGTGGGTGCTGGGATTAGCATATGTACTAGGACAAATTTTTCTGAGATCTTAGCCATTAATATTGATCAAGTCTTGTTGGTCATCCACAAATTCTGTTTTTTCTGAAGATAGTTGACGGGTAAAAGTAGGAAAAAATATTTAAACTTAAGAAGCAAATGGTGTATGACTTTTGAAAGTTAAAGTTTAATTAAAGTAATTTCCTACCAAATTTCAGTTTTACTCAGAGGATTCTGAATTACTAAAAAAATCCACAGAATGTATTAGGCAAACTTTGTATTTTAAAAAGCTGCATTGTTTGGCCTAAAACCTTTTTGAGAGAAAAAATAGAAAATTGAAGCAAACAATTATCACAGAGTATTTCTGCCAAAATAATTAAAATCTGGGAGTGGTCTAAGCAACTGAAAATAGAATTTTGTGATAGGAAGACCTTTATAATAAAAACTTAAATTGATCTTCTGTTTGAAATCCTCATATGTGTTCCATATGTTTGGGCATTACTGAAGGAATAGCTGATAAAGAGCTTGTCTCCTTACCACGTGTCTAAAACTGAAAGTAAATAATATTTACAATGAAGTGAAATGCCAAACAGCCTAAGTTAGCTTTGGGCATCCTAACTTCCAAAAGTGAGAACAGGCAACATTTAAAAAGCAATCTTAAGGGAGAGGACAGTCTTTCTTCGTGCGGAAAGATCATAGTAAGAACGCTTTGCATAAACATTTGACCTCTTTAAATAGAAACTGTGCAGAATTGTTCTTTTTTCAAAGACAGTATGCTAGTGTGTAAGAAAGTGATTAACGTGGGAAAAAATAGAGAAGTTTTCCTGTTTCTGATGGAGAAGATTGGGATTGGACTTACACATCTGCAGAAGGGAGAAGCTCAGAGAACACAGACCTTACTGGTGTGGTGTCGTATCTGAGGGTGAAAAACAAAGCTAGTAGCCTTGGTCTCACAGATTTTTCCTTTCCCCACACACATAATTAGTGAATAGCAAGAGACTTGTTTCGGTATCCCAGTGTATCACTGTCTTGGTGTCAGGACCACCACCACCACGTGGTCGCAACACCCCACCCCCCACTCCCCTCTTGGTAAGATGGGGAAGGATAAGAAAAAATG
>NW_010117289.1:0-12678 GCF_000699245.1 Pterocles gutturalis
AGATTCTGGATCTGAGAGATAGAAATGTGAATAGGAAAAAAAAGAGACACTTTCTGCGTACTAACATGGGCGCTAAAGAATCATTACCAGGTGATGGCCCTGCCCCGGAGATGCACCATTATTACAGCAAATTTATGAGAGAATGCCCATCTGGGCAACTTAGTCTGCATGAATTCAAGAAACTCCTGGGCCTGCAAGGGCTGGATCCACAGGGAGATCTATATATTAAACGAGTGTTTGATATCTTTGATCTGAACCAGGTAAACCTTCTTTTCTTTGTTTCGTTAATCTCATACTATTGCTTTGTTTGTGAGTTACAGCCTCCAGGCTCCTCTCTGTGCTCTGCTCACAAAACTGTTGTTGTGGACAGGGTTGCCATTATGGAGCACTAGAGGTGAAGAAGTGGGACGGTGCTTTGAGCCCTTTGAGTAGGACTCTTGTTAGTACTTTCCAGGGGGACTTAAATAATGTCAAGAAACAATTCTGAAAATGAGATGTAAGTTGCAGTTCACTGGTTATTCTTCTGTCCTTTGCTTGTCCCGTGTTTGTATGTAAACATATGAAAATATTGGTATGCTCAAATACAAAGTTAATAAGTTTTCATAGCAATCTTAGACGAAAATATGGTGTGCGCTGCCATCACTCACCCATACGAAGTGGTCCAGTTGCCACATAGCAAAGCAGCTTTTCCCATAAGAAGTAGAGGGCAGATGCTTGTGGGGGACTTAATGCATGTGCTTTAAACATAGAGGAAAAATAGGCATAGTGTAGAGGACAGAGAGGCAGGAGGAGCTGCACCAGGGTTGTCAGCTAGAGAACATGCTGTCTTTTCAGCATGGCTTTCAGGATCACTATCCTGAAGATCTCAGCTGCTTCATCTGCGTGACTGAACTTCCTCTTTTACCAGGAAGTTTCTTGCTGTACTTTTCTGAACTTTACTTTATCATTGTCTTCATCCTTATCTTCCCCAGATGAACCAAGGTCAATCAAGGCTAAAGGATAGGAAAACAGGGTAACAGCCACAAATTCAGTCTCCCCTCCCTTCTCCCATGTCTCTATTTTGTAATGCTCGGGGTCATAGATAGCAGAGCAGTGAGGGGTAGCCTGCTTGATTACAGCAAACCGGGTGAGTTGGGCTTGCTTGATTACAGCAAACCGGGTGAGTTGGAACATCAGTCCCTCCACCAGAGAAAGCCATCTGTGTCCAGCACCAGCCCCTCACCATCTGCCAAACAGGGACTGGGCCACTCAAGTATAGCAAATCTATGCATTTGCCAGCCTTCACAGCTAAGGTCTTTTCCAAACTGTCACATGCATGGCTATTGACAGAAATTGTGATCCTTGAACACCGCTTGGAGGGTCTTAGTATAGCACCTCTTCCAGTCCCTGTAGATATGCTTGGTTTTCTTTTCAGGTGAAAATTTCAGCTCTCTGTGTAATGTGAAGTTGAGCTGTGGTTACAGCAAGGAGATACCAACCTGTAGATCAGCTTCCAAGCTAAAAGAAAAATGAGGGGAAAAAAACAAAAAACAACCCACCAGAAAAACTAAGGAGAGGAATGGGTATGAAACAATACAGCAGCTGGGAATCAAGCTAGAGTGTATCAAAGCTCAGAAATCTATGCTGATCACTAGCCTGTGAGGTTTGATAGGTATTGACAAGATCAATCTTGCTAGAGAAGAATGTCAGACAAACAAAACTAAGTCTGGCATATTTGAGACTTACATAGAATAAAAATAGGAACAATTTAAGATGTAAGATTTATATCCTGAGCCCACAACAACCTTTTACAGAGCTTGACAGATTTGTTGTCTTTTAATCCCTATTCAGTATAATGACTGCATTTCCATTACCATACAGCCTTTGTTTCTTTTTCTACCATTGTTAACAGCACTCTATTTTCATAAGTTTAATTATATTTTTTCCTTTATTACCAAGACTAATGACCACTGTTTTTAAGGTATACTTCTAGAAATAACAAGCATCAATCATACACTTTTCAAGTACATGGCTATGATGCTTTTTATGAGTTTAAGCTAGGAATAAAGAGTCAACAGACCAGCCTGTCAGGGCAGGAGAAAGGAACATTGTATGTTATTGATGAGGTAAAGCAAGAGGATATCCTTATTCCATATGCTCCCTTTTTGTCCTATATGCTTTCCATAGCTTTTTCTCCTCTCTGGGGTTTTTGCCAGAAATGTAGGCTTTGATCCTGAAAAGTGCTTTTAGTTAAGTACAGATGTGTGAAGAGTGGTCAATAGATGGCTGACTGGGAGTATCACACTGTGGGCTCTGAAATGGCAGTTATGATTGTACAAATAAGGGGTCATTATCCTTCCGTGAAATTATGTAGAACATTTAGGTACTGTGCAATACTAAACAGACGGTAATCTTTCATCTCCAAGCCACAGAAGTCAATGGATGCAAGTGGTTACATGCATAATGCACCAATTCAGAAATAATTTGGTCATTTGCACTTTTGCTTACGTTCAGTTTGCTTCAGTACTATAGCAACTTCTCAGGTTTGTAGACCAAAATTTTATTTCCTTTGCTATTGTATTCTTGTCTGGTTGTTGCTTTCTAATAAAGGAGCCATTATCCCAGTGAGTGCTGAAGCATAGAAAACTTCTTGATAGAAATTATTTCCTTTCTCTTAATAGTACACTTTATATAGAAGTCCTGTTTAGCTAGACAGATAGCAAACTTCAAACTTCTTCCATGCTTCCCACATCTGACTTTTATAAATATATGACCTGACTTTTTTCCATATCTAACTCTTTGTGGACAGACAATACCACGGTTTTATAGTGGGGCTTTTACAGTTTAGAATTGTTATGACTTCTATTGCTGAAGCTTATATATGAAAGCATATAGTTTGGCAACTAATTTACAGTTGATCTAAATCTAAAGAAACTCATTCTGGAAAACTTCAGTCATTTAGTAAGATCTTCTACTCTCAGCATAAAAGATATTTTTCTCATGTTTTCTGTTTTCATGGTTTTCTGTTTTCTCACAAATAGAAATCTGCTCAGAAAGCTGTGCTAAATGTTAGACCTGAGATTAATCAACAATTCCAATTATAGCAACCTAATGCTCCTTGAATTAAGTTTGGGGTCATCCATGCTTGGAGCTATTCTATCACAGAATAAGATGATAAAACACTCTTAAAAGGTGCATAGACTTTCTTCTGTGTGTTTCATGTATGCCCTGTTTAAAACCTGTACCAGGTAAGATGTGGAATATTAACCTCAGGACGTTAACAGGACTTGGCAGGGGAGGGGGATGTCACTGCAGTTGTGAATTGCATTTCACCTCCTTGTTAGCCTTGTTGCTTCTATCTGAAGTCTGTTACAGACATTCTTCTCTTAGGACTTCCATTTTAAAAAAAACAACTTGTCCATAAAACATAGGAAACATAGAAACAGTTAAAAAGGAAATATGGGAGTGTGGTAGGTTTTTTTGACAATTTGTGATAGCTTGAAAGCCTAGGCAAAGCTTGTTTGCCCAAGTCATCCATACAAATACCAACAGGAATTCAGTTGCAAGACAAACCTTATCATGACCTGGATTTCTTTTGACTTGAAATAATAGAGTAGTTTAGCTCCCCACTCATGGAAATGGCTATGGTCAGTGGACATACAACAGGGAGGGGTACAACTTCCCAGCACAATCCAATGTCATGTAGAGTTTGAGGTTACCTCAGGTCTTGGCAGAAGGCAGACCATGTAAGCTCAGAGCACTGCACTAACTTAACATGCCAAAGAGGCAACACTGTTGTGGCTGTATGGCTTCCTGGACTCAGTAAACTTGTGTGGTTTTGTGTGGCAGAGCATGCAGGCATTCATGCCTCTGGCTCATCGGAGTGTACCTATTCAATGTATAAAAGTTGTTTGCAGTCAGTGCCTGTTTCTGTTGAAGGTTAGTGACAAAAGCTATGTCCTAAATGCTTTCTCCTCAGGAACGTACTAAATAAATACTAACAATTTCTGGTGTGTCTCTTGTGCAAACCACACACTGTTTCATAATTAAATGACCTTATACACCAAGTATGCAGATGTCTTTAATTATTCCATGTTTCTTAAAAACAAGGGTTCTATGTCAAGGTTTTTCATCCTTTCCTTGACCTCTGTTGGATGCTTTGCTATAATTAAATAAACAAAAAAACCAAACAAACAAATAAATAGGCTAGTGAAGTCTGAACATTTTTGTTCATCATTCTTAGCTCCAGTGAAAAATAAAGATGCTGAATGTTGAGAACTGTAATTGCGAAGTTAACTTTCCTTGAGATTATCACAAGAAGTGCAGGATGTAGCATTTAAGCAAACGTTTTATTCATGACTCATACATTAACACTTGCGAGTATTATTTATACAAT
The DNA here is from genome assembly GCF_000699245.1 of Pterocles gutturalis. Classification (NCBI taxonomy): domain Eukaryota; kingdom Metazoa; phylum Chordata; class Aves; order Pterocliformes; family Pteroclidae; genus Pterocles; species Pterocles gutturalis. The sequence continues at coordinate 4,376 of NW_010117289.1, forward strand.
GGCATTGGCAGTATAATAAATGGTGGGGTTATCTTTTGCCACAGCTTTCCAATGAAAACCTTCAAAAATAATGTTTTTATTAAAATACAAGTGCAACATAGTTCATTTTTTAAAAGATTCCCTTTATTATGTCATTTTAGGGAAAAATTGCCTCAGTCTTCTTCACCCTTAAGCTATTTCTAATATAGAAATGAAAAAGCTGCAACCACATGCAAGTAAGCTGAATTCCTCCTGCTTTTTTCATTCGCTCTGAATCTCAGTCCATGCGTAACTGTCATGCAGTCCTAGCTCATGCAGTCTACTGATGAATTTTAGAGAGGAAACAGTTATGTTTATCTAAAATACTTCAGTAGATGCCAAGTATACTGATGTATAATTCGTTTTCTGTGAGAATATGTATCATATTTCAGAGAAATTATAGCCTTCAAAATGAGGTTACAATAGTGTTAAAGGAGAGAGCATATCTAGAAAATAATGTCTGGTGTATCCATAATATACTGGAAGTGTTAGTTGCTCTTAAACAGAACTAAGGAAGCATTCTACAGTCAGCACTGCTACTATTTAACACTTATTCTAAAAAAATCTTCTTTCTTTAGATCAGAAACCCAGATCACTGTCATCCACTTCCATTGTCTTGCAGATAGGTTTTGCTACCACTAAAAATAGAAACTGAATACTGTAAGAATTGATTGATTGGGTTCTTATGACCTGTGAAGGACAAAATTTGCATTGCAATTTAACATGCGAAGCAATGTACTGAAAATGGGATGATGCTATGATAGTTCTCTTATTGCTTGTGTTGGCATTAATTGATACTAGCTACAGGAATAAGTGTCTGTTTCTTTGTAAGAATATCAAATTTTAAAAGGTAGGATATAGTGTGAAGAGTAAAGACTAATAGGTATGTGGCACTGAAGGAAAATTATGCAAGTTCAAGGATTTTCTGTTAACATTTTATAAAGCATTGAACAGTCCTCAACAGAGAATGGTATTTTCTGCGACACTTCTTATGCAGAGATAAAGCTGACAGATGCAAAAAAATGGACACTCCACAGCAACAAGTTTAAGAAATCCTTAGATAAGGAGCCACCAACTGATGCAGATTTTTAGTCATCTTTCTAGTTTGTGTTTTTCATTTAAATTTTAAAGTAGTCCTGTGATAAAACAGAGTTCATCTGACATCATTATTGAGATTAGAACTATAAAAAAGATTTTTAAAGGAATCCATTTTAAAATCTAAAGAAGAAAGTTAAAACAGGGTGTTTGATGTAGAACAGATAATAAGAAATGCAAAAATGTGTTACTTCAATAGAACTTTGTTGTGTGTTGAAATGACTACATAGCAATGTAAATCTCAAGCTATGTCTTTTTTTTAACCCTGAAGGATAAGAGTTTCCCTTCACTCCTTGTACTTTGCACAATGCTGACAACTGTTGGGAGGCAGACCACCATTCCTTTTTTCCCCATCCTGGCTCCTTCCCCACTGTCCTGCTGTGTCCTTATAGTTCAGATTTTTAGGGAGACTTTTGATCATCTGATTCTATGTTCTGGCTATAAATAGATGTTATCCTCTCTGGTTATACTGACATGAATGGAATTAGCCAAGTATATCTTCTCAGCTATCACAGCAGAAGGAAATGCAAATAATTTGGTCATGAAATTCTCTATGAAAGCAGTGGTTGTACCTCATATTCCAAGAAAAGTGTGCAAATGTTCACAGAAAGATGTGTTATTTTTCAAAGATGTTTTGATGATTTATGTAACTCATTCTTCATTTGACTGTCAGCTGTTGTCTCCCTCCACTTTTTCCCCCTTCTTAAGAATTGTGAGAGACAGAGGAGTATTATTTTCATCTATACAAGCTGCTGGAGATTCCATTGAAGACATTGCTTTGTTAAAGATTGACATGGCCCAACTACGCCACAGTTACCTAGCACTATGTGATAGCTGCCTTCACATTCTTATTGAAGGCACAAAGAGCTCTTAAAAGATGAAATAAAATTACTCCCAGTGGGGAATACTTCAAACACTACCTGGGACCTAAATATTAAGTGTTTCTGACTCTTCTGGGATTAATTATAATGGCCCAGGGTATCTTTGCTAATTCTCCTTTGCTGAAAAATTTGATCTTTAGTTGGGCTTCTTTTCTCAAATTGTCTTGCTCTGATGTGTCCTTAGGACCAGGAATAGCTGCCGTGATATTGTCAGGCTGCCTAAGGAATTGCCTAGACTGTTTGCTGTATTCTTACATGTCTGCAGGCATTACCAAAGTTGACACAATAGAATTGGGTACAATAGTTAATAGATATCCAAAGCAGGGTGAGAGAGGATGCTAATTATAGAAATATTTCCCCAACATTCCTGAAAAACTTTCCTCTTCTGTATCCTAAGTCTTCCAATAGTTGTGCAAAAGTAGGTTCAGCTGCACTCATAATTTTAGGGATGTCATTAGGCTGAAATTACTCTCAGGACAAGTACACTTTTCTTAGCTTACTCTAACCAGCCAGCTTAACCAAGGCAGTAAGGTTGCAGCAGCAACATCTGCATCACACACTACACTATGGGCCCAAGAGCCATATAAGCTGCTATTGCGGTTGGCAAGACATGCTACGTATTATGCTACTCCTTTTCTGTGGTTCTTCTGTTGGCTCAAGCCATGTGGATAGCACTACCACTTTGCCCAGAGAAGTATAACTCTTGCTTTTTTCTGGTTTTTGAGACATTTTTAACTCTCACCAGTCACCTCTAATTAGCCTCCACAACGAGAAGTGCTTACAAAACTTATTTTCATAGCTATCATATTTTTGTAGCTGTAGACATTCATAGCTATCACATTATAGAGTCAGCAATAAAAGCCTGTGTGTCAAAAAATTAATCAGCTTCTAAACCAAGGGCTAGAAGAAAAAAAAGAATCAAAATATCTCTTATCCAGAAATAATTCTTCTGTCAGAAGTAACAAAAATCTACAGCTCTTACTTCCTGAAATATTTGGGCTTTTTGCAGTTGGCATGTACATGTACAAATCCTTTTCACATTAGTTTTGGACACAATCCAACAAAAGCAACAAAAATAACAAAGGCAAACCATTTGCTTCTCCTTAATCTAGAGTAATGTTGCATAGAATTATCTCAGACTAGCCTGATTACTGTAAATAAGGAGGAAGTTAAATTATGCTTTGCTTTGTTCAAGGTAGTGTAGTTATATCATTTTTGTCAACATGCTTAAGTGCCTTTGAAAGGTACTGTACCTTACAAAAAATTCCATGGAATAGAAACTATGTTCTACGAATATTTCACCTGGTTCCATGAAATACTATTTATTTATAGACTGTCTTAAAAATGTCTTTGTTCTACTTCTTAACTACCTTCAGAATTTTTTTAATTGTTTTTTTAATATCTTGGTTCCAAAAAGGAAGCTACTACTTTGTCAGGACTTCCCTGAAACTGGTGCAATTTCACAATCTTAATTTTGTTTTCTGGTGGTTTGGCACAGGATTTACTGCTGTGATAGTACTAACTTATGCTATAATAATGTGTCATTACCAGCTAAAAGCCTACATTGACATTATCATTAAAATCATCACTTGCTTAATGTCAGTACAGTTGAATTCTTGACTATAGGATTTGATGGTACGAGTCACAATCTAAAAGTCTTAGACCATAGGTAATTCCCCAGTAATGGCACAGCACCATCCAGCGTGGAAGGCTGATTCTTTACATGTGATATTAAAGTGAACTCCATCTCAGATTTCTGTTACAGCATTGCAGAATTCAGTGGCTTTTGGTTTTGGGTTTTTTTTTTTTTTTGGTTTTTTGTTTTTGCATTTCAAAAAGGGTAATCTGAAGGTCCAAGAAATTTTCTCTTTAAAAACAAAATTTCAAAATATTTATGTAGGCAAGTGCTATTAAGTAATATTCCATTTGAATTTTCCTTTCATTGTGGTCTTGATTCTTAGCTGGATTGGATTAAGCTGTGTGATGCAACAGTGGTACTCACGGTGCATACCATAGAGTGTCCCCACCTCATTGAATAGCCTCTGCCTTGCCATCTTTGCACAGCGTATCCAGGCTCACTGTGTTTGCAATAGAGGTTTGTTGCATTTGGGCTATAGGTCCATCATAGCACAGAGCATGTTCGGATCAAAGACAGGGTTTGAATATGGTGCAAGGCCAGATGTACTACATCCGCCTATGCTGCGGCACCTGACTGTCAGGAGTCCCCTTTCACAGTAGGACCCAGAACCTGAGATCCACAGATCTCTTAAGAGAGCCCAGGCTGTAGGTCCTGAATGACCCTACATTGCACAAGAAATCTAGAGAAAATGAGTCACTGCACTGGATACAGAGAAATCAGTGGCAAAAAGTATTAACAATAAAAATTAGGCACTTAGAGGTTTGGTCCAGCAATTTTTTGGTTTAAAGCTTTTTTCCTTGTTTTCCTTCTTTAACGTGGATAAAATTTGTATCACATACATTTTTACTGAATATCCAGCAGAAACAAACATTGCAAAACTCAATGTGAGTCCGTATAGAAAGGGAGGAATATGAAAGAATTATGAAGTTCAATTGTATTTAAAAATAATCTTCATCATCTACACAGTCTCCCATTGAGTTGCGCTACCTGAGTTCCTACACTCCCTGACTGTTTTTAAAACAAAAGAAAGGGCTTAGTATTGTTTGCTCTGCAGTTACTCAGTGACCAGTATTACACACCAAACTGAAGCAATTACACTTTTCTAACAACATGTGTAGGGTTTCTTTAAAATTTTCATTTAAGTGTAAACAAAATATCACATACTCTGCAGCTTTCACTGAGCTTAAAAAGCACTTGGAGCATATTACTACCATTACCACCTAACACTGTAATTTTGTCACATTACATGAATAGGCAATGAAGATTAACTTTGTACAATGAATCATAATTACTTTCAAATACTACTTGTTAAATTATGATGTAGATAAAGGGGAAAGTAATTTTAATGAGAGTTCGGCAATCTACTTATTTTATTTAAAGAAATTTTAAGTATTTTTTAAAAGTCCAACTTTCTTTTTTTTCCATTTATTTCCTTACTAATCATGAATAGAGCAGTTAAAGGCTACTCCAGGTTTACATTTTCTTCTTTTATCCTTTTATCATTTAAGTGTTGCTTTGAAACATCCAAAACTATGGAATCACGAATCACACATTTGTTGGTGGCAATTATGTTGGTGAACCACACTTCGGAAATAATAACTGCAGGAAAAATACAGCAGAAATTGCATTATCTGTTTTAACTAACTTGGCTGCAAACTCACGTAACGACAATAAATTGGAAGCTGCTTTCTCCTGACAAAACGTGATCTACAGAAATAAAAAAAAAAAAAGCCTACTAGGTAAAGAAGGTAGAGAATATTAACTTTTTCTTTCCCTGAGATCCGTTATCTGATAACACAAAGTAGTTTAGCAAATGATATGATATGTTTAACTTTTCGGAGCCTTCTTGCTTGCATCCCTTGAGACATTAATTCGTAAAACCATTATCTAGGAGCACGCAATATAATCTGCCAAATAGAGCATCTTTGCCACCAGAAGACATGTATATCTTCAAAGTGCTTTTCGTGGAGGTTTGTCCTGATACATTCTTGGGTTTGTCAAACAAGAAAAATTTGCTTGAATTCTCAGCAAGAAATTTGCTGAAAAATGTGTTATGTGCTCATGGCTGCGTTCTTTTCCAGTCTTCTCACTTTTGATTACTGCTTTGTTTTAAGTTGGGAAAGATGCTCCTAAAAGCACTGTCAGAGGCTCAAAATTAGTGGTGCAGAAAGCTGAACCCCACTGTCCAGGAGATTATGGCAGAGGGCTAGGTCCTTGAGCACATGCTTTCCTTCAGTACAGCCCTCCTGGGAACTGCTGTGCCACACTGCAGGCTGAGCACAGGTTGCAGCTCGATGCCTTGATTTCCCTGTCTCCCTGCTTCTCCAGTAATCTTGAAAGAAAGTCATGAGTGATGGCAGGGATTTGGTGTGTGGCTGTTAATGTTAAAGAAATAAAATTGTTTGTCATCTTAACATTTTGTATTTCACCGGGTTTTACTAGGGTAGCCTACAAGCCTGAGAGCCAGGACACATAGCTGGCTCTGCATTTACAGCTCCCCTAACACAAAGAGCCTGGTATTTTCTAAATCCCCAAATCTCACAGGTCCTCTTTGTGTGGGCAAGGCAGGACCCTGTGTAACAGTCTGGTCAATACAGCCTTGTCTCTTTATATAACACTGGGTATGCAGCTATCACAAAACCACTTAACGACCTGCAGCTCCTAATTCCCTGCTTCATTCTTCATCCTTATCTAATACCTTTTGCTTGCCAAGAGTCTCCCTGTACTCCGTGACAAACGCCAGCTTTGTTTACTTAGGAAACTGGTGATTCTGGCCACAGCCTGTAGGGGATGTGGAGCTCTCTAAGCCCCAAATTTCAATATCAGGCCTTAGGGCCTTTGCTTCTGAAGCAAAAAAAAAAAAAAAGAAAGGAAATGGGGGAAGTTTCTGAGAGCGGAGAAAGCAGCGCTATTTTTGAAATGGGCTCTAAAGAGAAAGAGAGAAGCACATAGGATTAGCTATAAATTTCACAGCTACCCTGAGCTGTTGTAATCTGCCGTTTGACCTGTGCCTCCTCCCTCTGCCTCATGAGGTTTAAGTAGTACTGTGAAAGACAGGGGACAGGGAGGGAAGGCAGCTTAGCGTCCTAAATTCTAGGTTGGAATACCTAGACCGTCTCTATTTGCACACTTGTTAATCCTGATAAAGCCTGTTGAGCTATTCTTCTGGATTCAGGTTGAGCTTAGATATTTTTCAGGAGCCGATCTGAAAACAAGACACTGCTTATTGTTGGTAGACTCTTAGTAGAGTTCTCAGTACTCCAAGTAAGACAACAAGTTCACTCATTGTAGGGTTTTGCAGGGACAGAAATGTGCCCTTTCCACATGCGCAGCTGTGGCGTGCTGTGGGAGGTGGCTGGCTCACTATCCCAGTAGCACTGCATCAACACAGGAAAACATGTTCAGGCAAGAGCTAGGCAGCCAAAATGCCAAGTTCAGATCATTCTGGCCCAACCTTGAATTACCATGCCTTTTAAGATCAGCTGTACATTCACAGCTGACAAGTCAATTATTTTTAATCTGTATTCAAATAGTTTGAAGCTGTGAGAATTTTTTAAGGACCTGTGAAGATTAGCAGCGCTATTCTGGGAACCAAAGGATAATGCCCTCCTACGGCTGCGGGGCTGGGGTACTAATTGCTGTTGTGTAACGCTGCGGCCCCTCACTGCCCGCCTTTGCCCTCACAGGACACACTTCCCCATCCTCACCAGATGAAAAGCCAGCAGCCTCCTGCAGCTGCATATAGGCTGTCATTCTGAAGCAAAAACACCTCATAAAAAGATAAAATTAAATTGCTTTCTTCTCAGGAGATCCAGTAACTAATGAACAACTGAAATGGGGCCTGGGTCCCAGGTCAGGGCAGTCAGGGCTGGTGGTGCCCACAGGGCCATGAGGATCGGTTTTATGCCATTGGCAAATTCTCCTTCCAGTTTTGAAGCCTTCTTTTGTCTTTGTTTTGTGAATCAAACTGCTCCGAGCGGCTTAAAAAAAAAAATCATTCACCAGTGAAAGCAAAGCAAGTTACAAAAACATAGCATCAAAAGGCACAAACACATGTACAACCATAGTGCAGCCTTAAGCTTCTAGTTCATCTGGTCAAGCCGTTAAGAGACTAAAAAAAGGTATGTATTTTTATTGTGTCTGCTATGCTAAGTGGAAAGTCCAGAAGGCTTTGGGGCGTGTCAAAGAAGTTTTGAACTCAATTTTGGTGTCTCTCCAGCCCACTCCTCAGAACTGCATTAGGAGATTTCTGCCCCACCCCATTTTACACCATACCCAGAGGGGGAACCCTGAGAGCTGACCCCAGGTGGCTCTGTGTGTGCGGCAGGGAAGGGAGCAGGACCCTCACCACCCCTCCCAGCACCCAAGCTATCCCAGTGTAATTGTGCTGCAGAGAAGGAAGGCATGGCCAGCGCCATACAGACACGGAAAATAAGCCTTCACACACAAGAAATGCATCCGTCACCAAAATCTGTCATGTATCCTAAGCTGCCAAGTAAGCAGATTTCACCAGAATTAACTCCATTTAATAAAAATATTAGAAATTTGTCCTTTGGAATAACAGAGTAAAGCACCAGAAGTAAATTATTTGTATCTTCCACCACTGGCAATCAGCTCTGCTTATTATGTTGGTGGTGGTGGGGTTTTTTAATTTTAATTTATTATTATTA
>NW_010117290.1:0-2762 GCF_000699245.1 Pterocles gutturalis
TCAGCCCGTTCCTGGCTAACGATCCCAGAACAGGGACGGTCCTGAAACCGCAATCCCAGAAAGGAGATAAGAGCCTTAGTGTCTGAGACCGAGAACTGACCAAGAGAGTGAGACAACCTTGAGAGGCAGTCAACCCAGAGAGATGACCTGGAGAGAGAGGACCCGGAAAGAGAGAAAGAACTTCTGGACAGGTCCACATCTATACACTGTGCATGACGTGCACGATATGGAATAGATTATTGGCCATCGAATCCTAGGCTAGTAACTGGGTCTGTGTTCCCTCCTAGTTTCTCCAGCACCTGCAGACACTGGCAAAGCAGAGTATCCGAAAAGTTCTTGACTGTCCTGTCATTGCATCCTGGACCTTGCACACCTCCCTTACCTGCTGCTAACACACTGATGTAAGTCACAAGCAGGGAGCAGCTCTGCAATGCCAGTGCACCTTTATACACTGTTCACATTCCATTGCAACATGTCACATTTGATATGGCATAACGCAATGTGACTAATTTAATCAGATGTGAAGTGCACTACAGCAACACATGAAGTCTGAAAATTTGGAAAAAAAAAAAAAAAGAAAAGAAGTTGGGGAAAAAAAATAAAGCTTTTGCCAATCCATGGTTGAATTATTTTTCTCAGCTGGAGGACTTCATTTTCTGAGCTTGGTCTTTTCTATTCTGACCTTCCAGCCAAGGGCATGTGTCAGGAGGCTTGTATTTCCCAAAGGCAGTGACACAGTCTATTAGGTCATAAGAGCCGGATTATCAAGCCTTTGCCCACCTCAACTTCTGGGCCACCATTCCTTGCCCACCCCCACCTTCCCCAGTGGTAACTCATGATACGATGCCACTGCCTTTGACAGATCAGGAGGGAAAGAAACATTTTATTGCTGAACACGTACACAGCAGAGCCCAGAAACTAAGTGAGCTTACTGTGGTCTGGTACTAGTCATTTAGTAAGTCTGCATTTAATTAGTGACTTCTGAAATATGACAGGGAGAAAACACAAGATTTACCAGTGCAGTTGTATTTCTAACCCAGGGTTTAGCATTGCTTTTTTTTAAGGGGATGATTATGATCATAAATATCTAAACAGCCTGTGTCCTCAAGAAGTTCATAAAGCTTTCATTACTTTTAGAAAGCGTACCCACACACACATACACTTTGAACTGTCTCTTCATCTGTGGACAGACATTCACAGACTTTAGCAATTATGCTCTATCAAACAAAAATTGACATTTGTTTAAAAAAATCAGATGAGCCTTTCTTTGGTTTGGTCCCTTCTTTCAGAGCTGCCTTTTCTCTTTGTACAGCACCTAGGATATGGAAACCAGTGCAAAAAATAATTTGCCTCCTCTTCTCTGTATGCCTAGAGTTTTTTTGTTTGTGTGTCATGGTCCTCAAGGAGTAGTGAAAGGGTCTCAGAGGAACTCACAAAGTGCTGGAAGAAGCTTAAGAAACACTTAATTCAGTGAAAATCTACAAGCTAGTCAGACCTAAGGGGTGCTGTAACAGGCAGGGTCAGATAGTCCAGAAGGGAGACTGTATTTTCAAAAAATTTGGGAAATAGCGCTATTAGGAAGAGAGGAAATAGTACCTACTGTAGTTGCTCCAGCAGAAAATTGCACGGAGTAAGACAGAAATAAAACCTTAGCAAACAGTATGATAAAATACACTTATATATTACAAAGAAGTAAAAACTCTTTATTCTGCCCTTCTCTTGTCCCTAAGCTGAGCATGTCTCATCCAACGGTGATATTCACCTTTCCTTCTCCTTTGTCTCTTTGAAGACCAAAGAAACTTTGCCATGCTGTACTTCTTTAAGGCCCAAACATCATGCACAGCTTTTGTGATCTCTCTTCTCATTTCATTAGTCCTGGAAAGGCTTTGCTGATTACAAATGAGAAGATGCTGTGTTAGCTCCTCCTCCAGTGGTTTGTTTACTTCTTATAGCCCTAGTCCCCTCTTCCTCCTTGTATTAGTGGGGTTACCTTTGTGTTCTTACCTAGGAATAAGGAAAGGAGGCTCTTTCAGAAAGAGGGTGGGCAAGAGTGTAAGGTAAGGTCTTATCCTGCCTGGGAAGGGTTGTTGGTGGTGTCTTAGCATTGTGGCTTCCCTTTTATTCTGTAAGGTATGAGGAAAATCTGACTTTTATAGCTTTTAGAACCTCTTTCCTATGGTTCTGTGAGGCTAGTAACTTCCTGACTGGTTCCCTGTTCATTAACACTTACTCTTAGCTTTAGGTGGATCCTAACAAAATGGTTCATCGGAACAGCCGAAGAGCTTTCAGTTCCCCTGGGGAAGAGGATGCGGCAGCAGGCAGCCAAAACCAGCAGTGTGTTAGACCACAGCTGGCTAGATCTCGGAGAAGAAGGTGTGGACAGACAACTTCAGAGTGTCAAGGAAGAGACCAAGCCAGGGTCTTGCAAGGTGATCAGCAAGAAAGGGGTAGTAGTATTGGGTGAAGAGGGTGAGTTTAACTTAATTTCAGTTGCAGATGAGTGCTACTGAAACTGTTTCCTTGTGTGTCTTGTTCCAGATTTCCTTCTTTTTTTGTGAAATACATTTTGCTTTGAAACTTAAGTCAAGGCACTCTTTATATAACAACAGTACTTGCAGTTAAAGCTGGCTCCCTGTGCTTTAAGTGGAGTTACTTCCCAACCTCACTAAGAACAAATAGCATGCAGGATCTATTGGGTTTGCACCTACCCAGTGTGACTCAGAGTTACAGAAGAAGGAGCACAGTGGGTTCCTGCTGATCTG
>NW_010117290.1:2793-20713 GCF_000699245.1 Pterocles gutturalis
TCCTAAGGACCCTGAAGACTTCTCTGTAGCAGAACTGCAGTGCAAAGATGCTGCAAGATGCCTTCATTATAAGTGGTAGGCAAGCTAGTTTCCAGAGCCTACAGCAAGTTCACATGTGCCAGGGAGTTTCCTTACAAAGTGCAGAGGTGTTTTATGGTGTGGAGCTCCTCTGAAAAGGAGGGGACAACCCATGGAGGACTCAAACCACCCTTCTGTCCTTGCTCTCCAGGGTGGTGGGAGCTCCTGTAGCCTTGGAACAAGTTTCATTGTGTGAAACAAATGCCTTTCAAAGGGCCCAGGTGGCCATTTGATAAAGAGTATGTAAAGATTGTCTGTGAGTATTTCAAGGTCAGTAACTAGAGAAAAGGAGTAAGTAAAGAGAGACCATAAAGAAACGGAAGCCAAAGATTGATATATTGGAGGGGCATGGGGGGGGACAGGCAAAGAAAGGTCAGGAGTAAATCAAATTAGAGCTGAGCTCTTGCATGGAAGGCAAAAACAAAGCTTTGAGGCTCAAGAAAGATTTGTAGTAGGGTTTTACTTTCCTTAAAGATTTTTTTCTTCTATGGCTCTAGCCTTCTATTTTCAGACCCAGTTAAAGTTAGCAAGCTGGGTGGACTGCTGGACTGTTGAAGCATTTTGGATGGAGTTGGGCAACACTGAAGTCCTAAGAGTGCAATGACCATGGTCCCTGGGTGTAGCTCTAGGCCTAGCTTCCCAGAGCAGGAGACTTTTCTCCTCTTACTAGAAAGATAGGAAGGGTTGTTTTCACAACAGTAGAGGCCAGTGAAATGCAGTGCAATGGAATGCTTAGTTCCTTAAAGATTTGACTTTCTGACCTTGGACAAGTAACAGTAGTCTCATGATTTTACCTCCTTAAAGGCTTATGGTGTGGGAATGGTATGAGAGGACTAAAGTACTTAGTGATTAAGTGTAAAAGACAGTCAGAAGTGAGCTTTTCTTAGCTTTGGATCTTTAATTGGTTTGTTCTGCTTGGTCTATTTTTGTTGCTTTTTTCCACAGTCTACAGATTTAGGAGTCGTGCCCCATCTACCAGTGTGCACTGCAATGGTGAAGGCTCTTTGGGGCTCTCTAGGATTCCTGCACTGATGGAGGATGGAAAACTTGTGGAAATACTGCCTAGGTCTGCCAGTAATTGGGTGCAGCAAGAACCTGCTCGTTGTTGGGTCAGAGACTGTACTGGGCTGGCTTGCTCAGCAGCAGGTCATCCTTCTAGGAGACATCTGTTGCAACATTGTCTCCTAGGTGAGGAAGACAGATTGACCTCCCTGATATGTGAGGAATTTCTCTCAATGGACGAAGGCAATGATGGCAGCACTGGGGACTCCGGGACAGCAAGTTCCCAGGCAGATGTTTCAAGTGATGGTGCTCCTAGGAGTTTTGTGGAGGAGTATTCTTTGGTTCCCCTAAATACACAAAAGAAATACTCTGCTCAGAGTTTTGACCAGCAAGTAGAAAACTATTTTAAACAGCTCTGAGATTCAGCATGTCTGTTTGGAATTTAGGAGCCAAATCTGTTGGAGGTGCAAATGCCAGTCTTCATGTGCACAGTTTACAGCAATACAGGCTGAAGCCTGCAGTAAAGCTATGAAAGTTCAAACAGGGTGAAGTCCAGTATATGGCTCTTAAATTGACAGACAGCTAGAAAGACAAAACTGGAATGCAAATAGCTCCTTCATATGAGTTGCTGCCTTCTTTGGGAGTTTAAAAACCTGTAATAATCATAAGGCATTAGAAATGGAAAAGTTACTTTGAGTCTAAGTTAATGTAATGACTTTCTTTTGCAATTGTAAGGGATATACTAAGAAATATGGTTGTATTTTTGTCTCTTTCTCAGCAGTAGAGTCTCTTTTTAATAACTTCTTGAAGGATATTTGAAATCCAAAGCCCTTGAATATGCCTGTATTTCTTTTTTTTTGATTTACTCTATAGAGGACTAGAGAATTTAGTGGGCTTTTTGTGTTTTTTTTCTTGATCTAAATCTAAAAATTCTACTCCACTGCATATATTTGATTATTGATATACAAACAGCTATGTATGATAGTGTGAGACAGCTAGAGCACATCCTGCTTAAAAAAAATCCATATCCTCTAGCTGTTGTTAACTTGTCACAAATTAAAACTTTTAAAAATTGTTCTGAGGACCTGGACTTTTCCTGCTCTTCTTATGAGATAGGGTATAGCTAAAAATCACAGTCTGGATCTCTCAGCTTAGAAATCAGCTGAGACATTTCAGCTTAGAAACTTTTTCTTTCTTTAGTCAATAGGTAGACTTTAGAAATATAGCTTGGCCTAACAGTTAAACTCTACTGAGTAGTTACTGGAAAACAGGTATACTTCAGGAACATGATCTTTCATATTATTTGGAAATGCATCCTATTTATGAGGTTTGGCTTTGTCTCAAAGGTGGCTCCTTTTACAATGAACAGACTTGAAATACTGGAGAGAATAAAACAGACTCTTGAAGCAAGATTTTGGTAGTGGATTTTCTTTCTCTGCCTCTTATCTTTGTTATTGCTCACTTGGTTTATGTAGCTTCTGCTATAATACTACTTAATGATGTTACATATTTGCAGTGTATTGCTTTTTGCATGGTAAACTTCTGCAAGCAAAAACTGAGTCTTCTGTTTTGGTAATAGGAGCAGAAAAAAAGGGTGAGAGGGTCGGGTGGCTGTCTCTATTCTGTCCATCACACAGGACCAGGCAGATTACCTTACTCTTCTAGGACCTGTGCTGTTGCACGAAAAAAAGTCAATGTCATGAAGATACTGCAAGCACTTGCATCCTAATCCAACATGCCAATAAAAAAATATTCTTAACCTGTAAAGAAGGTGTGTTGACCTCACTTAACCTGCCTGTGAGCTTAAAATGAAGCATGTCCTTAATCTTATTTGCTGAGTCAGTGTCCTCCTTGCACAACAGAGGCCCTATGTAAATTATAAACTTTACATACTGTGTGAAGTTTTACTGAAGTGGATCAGGCAATTTCTGTTCTAAGTTAAGCAAGTGTCCAAGTTGGGAGTGGGCTGCTACTTTAGTCAGAGTCTGCAAATTAAAGCTCATTGGGTGGTTCTTTTTTTTCCCCTAGGGATCTGTGAAAATACTCGAATATTAATTCTGTGTATTTTTTCGCGGGAATGGTGAATGCGAATTGCTCTTTCTTTCCCGAGCCCTGAATTAGGTCTCATTCCTTTGACTGATAGCTGCTCAGCTTTCTAGAGCATTCACAAAAAATTTTAAGTCAAAGTTTTCTTCCTGTGCTTTTTTTTTGGTGCTTTTTAAAAACACTATTCATTGAACTAGAGCAAGATTTTTTTTTTTGTCTGTACCTGTTAGTAAGGCAATTGGCAAGCAAAAAATTTGGGACTACCTAGAGTAGGAGTAGCTACTTACTGCTTCTTATGTGTGGTGTTTGGCAGTTAGGAGTTTCCAGCACTGGTTGGAGCTTCTGGACTCAAATCCCTTAAAGGCTATGAGTTTAGACCAAAAACCAGCAGCTTTGTCTCAGTTGAAGCTAGTACTGTCTTCTATTCAGTCTATGTTACATCAAAACAGTATTGTAAGCATGCATAGCTCAATTCACCTGACAAGCTTGCTCTGTGAAGGTACTACAAGGTATGATGCAGAATTAACACTGTTATCTGGCTGTTATAGTTGAAATACTGTATGGCATCCACAGACACCTCTAAAATTATGCCCTTGATTATATACATTTCAGAAAGTGATGTGCTCATGAAAGTCAGCCTGGCAATGCTTCATGTAGTCTTCTAGGAGCTCTTGTTTTCAGAGAAAAGCTTGTGAAATGTCTCTCTTTTTTTTTTTTTTTTTTTTTAATAAAACAAAACCCCTCAGAAATGTCACCAGTAGGTAGTAACATACCAAGCATTGTAGAGGTGTCAGCTTTTTGACAGCACGATTCAGTATTGTGCGTTTTCAACTTGACAACTATGCAGCTTTTCCTTCTGAATCTGAGATCCTGTAAGCATTTTTGTGCATGCTTGTCTCTTTATCACAAATGATCCTACAACTGGGATTTTTATCACATGTTCAGTAAACACAGGTATAAAGGTCTGAAAGATCAAGACCTCTGAGGAAAAAATCATCTTGGAGTCACTTTTTAGGAAAGAAAAAAACTGAGGTGTTAAATTGAAATATCTAAGAAAAATAGATCAAATGAAGCTGAGGAACAACTGAAAAAAATTAGCTATCTCTTGAAGAAAGTGGATCAGAGGAGATTTTTTTTTTCTTTGAGAATTTGAATTCTTGTGTCCCTTTGCAGTTTGACTTAGTTGTGTGCCTCTTTGTATATATGAGCAAAGTCAAGGGCTCCAGGGCCAAAGTCCAGTGCTGGAACAGTAGCTCCCACGGGTCTAGGGTTTTTAATGTTGCTGAGCTTTAAACCACTTGTTTCTTCCAGTGTGGGGGTTATAATGTCTCCTGAACTAATTACATGTGCACAGCAATAAAATGGCAAGATTGTCGTACTTATTAATCTAGATAGGATGAATAATGAGGAAAGTCAAAGTAGTAAAGAGCAGGCTAGCCCTTGTTATATGAATGCAGCATGGTCCCATGTATATGCTCTGGCTACTGGTATGTGCTGACTTTCACATCACTGCATCTCCACTGCCGTTAGCACCCTTCGTCGGTCCAGCCAAGAGGTTTTGAGTATCTGGATTCCAATGAGGGCTGTTGATTCTGCAAGGATTTCATTTTTCTTTCCTCTATGTAGGTTTATAGGGCTTCCTTTTCTTGGTCTGACAGAGGGTCCATGAGAGCAGGTGTCCCTGCAGTGCTCTTTTACCCCTTGCCTGCATCTGCAGAGCTATCGGTGTATCTTCAAGTACCAGCTGGCAGGAATAAGAAGGTTTGAGAGAGGAGAAAAAAGTTAGTGAGCTTAGAGATTAGACTTAAGACTTCCTGAGCTGTTTTTGTTCTGCCTTTCCACCACAATTAATGCAGTAGGGCCCTGATCCATGACTAGGGCTCTAACATAAATGATTGTTAATTATTTTATTACAGTAGCCTCCTTTCCTGCATCCAGCTGACACATAGAAAGACAATTCACAATATTCAAGACCAGGGCTGTTTTTCTAGGCCCAGTTCTAAAGTCAGCAGACTATTTGTACTGCTCTGAGAAAAGATTCAAACTTTGGTAAAGGATCAGGAGTTGTGGTTTGTGTGGGGTGTTTTTTTTTTTTATTATTTAGACCAGTCTTTTGGATCTTAGATCTAAAGAACCTGTGTCAAAGTGTTAGCTGAAGTGCTACAAATAGTATTTTATTCCTTTCTCCCCACCTCCTCCCCCAAATAACTCTATTGTTCTTGTAAATCCGCAGCATTCCAGCTGTGACTTGACAAGAGCCCTGACAGTCACAAAAGCTGGATCACGGGAACAGTGTTCTTGTTCCCTGAATTATTTTACACAGCTAAATTTAATACTTTACCCCCACTTCCCCACCTTTCACTCTGGCAGTTATTTAAGCTGCAAATTAGAGATATACTGAATTAGCCTTCAAACCTAGCAAATGCTGTCAAAAAGCTGACTCTGTAATGATGTGACTTTGATATCAAACAGATTATTGCTTATGTATAGTGGCACTTACAAATGTGTGCGTACTTGTAAGTCCTGGCCTTTTTGCCACGAGGCAGACAGCAGGTCATTAATGTACAGCACAAGCAGGACAGAGCCCTGTGGACCTCGCAATCCGGGCGCCAGAGAGGAAGAGTCAGAGTTTCCAACAACCACTTTCAGTTGGCAGAATTGTGATTGGAACCGTGTGACAGTTTGAGGCAATGTACCACAGGCAGCCAATTTATTACATATGGCAATATGATTAATGGTATCAAATGTTTTTATTAAAAAAAAACCCTGAGAATATTACAGCAGCCAATTGCACAGAGTCCAAGGCAGTACAAATCTGTTCTATGAATTTTAAGTCAGGCAGATGAGGTTAAATGAGAGGGCTGGAGCCAAGATAATGATTATCAAGTAAGTTGTTTCAAAAAAAGTGAAGTGTTTAGAACGTGTTCATGAGCAATGGCCCCTTTTCTCTCCTGTCTTATGGCCTTAATGGGTACAGTCTGGAACAGGTCTCTGAGACTAAACTGCCTTCTGCTCCTAGCTTCTCTTCCTGTAATCCAAAGACTTGTTAGTGGTCTCCAACGAAGCTTACAGTCCCAGGGAAAACAGCAGCAGGTTAAGAGGCAGAATATACTATCATTTTAGTGAAGACTGTTTGCTTATGATGGTGGTTTTTAAGTTGTTTTTTTTTTTTTTAATCAAAAGTTACAGTTTAACAAACACATGGTAGGTTGTAGTGCCTGCCAAAACAATAAAAAGTAATGCTAAAGGTACTGTCATTGAGGAATAAATTTCAGAAAATGCAAGTCTTGAGGAGAGGTTTGTGTAAATAAATGGTCTGGCACCACATGATCTTCCCACACCTCTTATTGTCCATTCTGCTGAGTCAGGAAGGTCCGGCACAGTTTTGACCTGTGTCAGGTTCCCCAAGAGTAGCTGGGCAGAGTCTGGGAGTCAGCACAGCATAGAGGCAGCTCCTCAGAGCCAGCCTGCAGAAGGCCATGTTGCTCTGGAGGGTGAGAATGGAGACAGGCGGGCTTGTGCCGGTGTGCCTCCATGCCACAGCACAATCCTAAGCACGTTTCAGTTACTAGTGGTGGCATAACTGAAGATTACGACAATAACAGTACATTATACAAATACAGTAAATTCTTCTAAATATCTCATGGTTTGTACAAAGCACAAATACCAAAAGTGCACTTAAAAAAACCAAACCTCTAGAAGCATGAGTTATGCCCATCTAGAAAGTCTCATGCATGCCACCTTACATATTCTTCTCTGACCAGCTCCTTACACACCTGCATCTGGGGCTTCATGTTTGTGTCCCTTCCCAATCTCTTTTTATGTGCTGAAGGCAGCTGGGTATCCTGCATGTGGTCAGTACCTTACCTGGGTTTTAGAGCAAGTGAGACATGGAGGAGCTCAGCTGCAGCTTGAGGTATAAGGTGGGAGCTGCTGCCTGCTCAGCAACAGCTCCACTAGAGTGCTGCTGGACAACACTTATAGGCAGATCTCTTGTGATCTCATGTGGCTGGGGCTGTGCTGGTGCCATATTAATTCGATTTGCATGCAGATTGCCTGACCACCCTTTTGTGGTGTATATCTGCCTTCACTTCCACATGATTACACAATTTCTATGTGTGTTGAGACTTGTGTGGTGGGATGCTGGGCAGCTGATAGAATCGTTAAAGACTATGCATGTGTTCAGACTTGAATCTCAGTGTTCCACGGAACAGAAACCAAACCCTATGCCCCAATGCCTTTTGCCTAGTAACTACAGCAATTGCAAACTGCTGCCTTCCCCAGGGTAACTTTGAAGGTACAGGGGTGCTAGTTCTGAGTGAGCACAACTACAAATACTTGCCATCCAAGTATGAGTTCTTTGTCTACTATTTTCCCTCTTTTCTCACTCTACTGCTATTATTGATGGTAGCACAACCCTTTTGTTAATATCCAAGGCTCCTTTGCTAGAGTGCTGTAATACACTGCATGAAGAGCAACGTATTTATACTTCTCCTGCATCAGTACAGAACGTACAGCAGGAGGTCCAATACAGCCTACTGCTTCATTTCACATGGCTTGTGGCCACATGGTCTCTCTTTTATGTGCGTGTGTGTGTCTGCGTGTTTATTATTGTTGGATAATCCTAAACCTTGTAATAACGCAGCCTGCTAAGGGGATTTTGAAAGGCTTATTTGGTCTTTGGTCAAGGAAAAGATTTCCTGTACTTTCTCTTTCCTAAAGGAATAGTTGCCTTGCCTAACTTTAGGCATCTAACGTAGATGCAGTGAATTGCCTTTTGGAGATGCCCATTTCTCTCTGCTGACTGCAGGAGCTCAGAGGTGCACCCAACCTAAACTCCGAAAGTGGGTGGTGCAATTCCTTCCTTCTACAGATGCACCAGTCTGCACCTCATGGCCCTCTGAGCTCCTGCTTACAAACGACAGCCTGGCCGTATGTGCGTTAGCATTTTAACAAGATACGGAAACCTTTGAACAAATTGCCAGAAAACTTTTATCAGGGTGAGCGGGCACAAGTGCTGCCTGCACCGAGTGACCCTCTTACTGCCAGAGAGGGAGAGACAAAGTGAGGCACAAAGAACGAGCAAATGAAAGAGCTGACTTGCAACTCTGATCCTTATGGACTTTTCTTGAGCTCTAGCAACAAAAAGTGTAACTCTTGTGATGAATACAGTCCTACTGTTGTATTCTTACCTTCCGACAATAATTTCAATTGAAACCTACAGCATGTGGAGTCCCTTTGCTTTTTAGGTCATAAAAGCAATATGTGGAGTAGAGACTTAAAAAATGGACTTTTAAAAGACTCCAATGCCTCAATCTCTCCAAGAACTTGACTGATAAATCTCCTGTGTAAAATGATCACATTTTATAGAGAAGAATCTTTGTTAGACATTCATTAGCAATAACATGTGAGCCAATTTAGGGAATGAAACCTTTCTTCTATATAAAACCCACTGTGGTCACTAAAACTAATGACTTTTTCGGCCTACCACCC
Source organism: Pterocles gutturalis (assembly GCF_000699245.1). Lineage (NCBI taxonomy): Eukaryota > Metazoa > Chordata > Aves > Pterocliformes > Pteroclidae > Pterocles > Pterocles gutturalis. The sequence continues at coordinate 11,413 of NW_010117290.1, forward strand.
TTTAATTCAGTAGCAAAGCATGCGAATTTCCTGTATTGCTTAGTTCTCCAACAATTTGTTTATCTTTGAAGACCAGATCCCTCACTGGGTGAACTCAGGCACATCCAAAAGGTTAAGTAATAATAAAAAAAAAGTAGATCAGGGACACAGATGTGGTATTTAAAATCATGACAAAGTTCTGACTGTATTGAGGAGGTCTGGAATAAGAACCGTTAATGGGCTTACTTCTATTTCGACTCATCTCCACATGAGAAGCAACCTGGGCAGAAGAGAATTGAAAATACAAAATGAATTTAAGTGCTCTGAGGCTGATCTGAACCTGTCAAAGTTGGTGCAAAAAAATTCCACAGACTTCAGTAGCCTTTGGAGCAGTTGATGCATGTTCTGCTAATTACCATCCCTCCCCCACCCCCCAAAGAAAAAATCAAACCAACATGGGAAAAAAAAAAAGGAAAACTAGTTTGTCAGCTGCCATGCATTAAATGGAGATAGAAAGAAGGAATGCTTCAGGTTCATATAGACTTGTGTGTGTGTGTGGTTTCTTTTAGGTACAAATTTTTTGAACAATGAGATACACAGATGGTAGAATTAACAAAGAACAGTGCAGGCTGAAAAACAGGGAAAGATGTTTTTCCTGTTTTTAAAAGGTAGCTGACAACAGGAAGGTTTACTCTTAAGTTCAAATAAGACAAGTTGTAAAGAGGAGAAAGATGTAATTGGCCTAATAATTGTCAAACAAATTCTGTCTTGAATTTGCCAAAGCCATATCTCTGCTTCGGAGGGGATGTTAGCTGTAATGTGCCTTGCCTGGAGGGATGACCAGAGTTTTTCGGGGCTCCTTTTTGGCCTGAGTGCCCAGCTTTCCCTGCCTACCATTGAAGGGACAGAAGGAAACTGCCTGTGTGCGTCTTGTCCAGATGTGGAGCTGAGGCATGCTCTGGTGCCTAGCAAGTGCTCTCAGGTCCTAGAGCTTGGAAAAAGACACTAGATTTCTTAGGTCAAGTCTCCTGGATTTATTTTTCCTAGAGGAATACAATATTTGAAGCCTGTTTTGTTTTTATGTAGTCTCCATAAGAATGTAAGCGTCTCTATAAGGCACAATTCCTGAGTGCCTAATTTGCTTCTGTTATATTCTAGGCAAATTAAGAACAAAATCATGGGGGAACGTGTGGAAAAGTGTCAAAGTGACTGAGAGCCAATTTCCTGGGACTTTAGCTGAAATTTTAGTTCCTAGGTTGCTTTTAAAACATGAATTAGGTTCCCGAGTCGCTGACAGGAGATGCGTGAAGGAACCAACTGGGTTACAAGCCAATCTAGCAAAAGGAAGCTGAGATGAAAACTGATTTTGAACCAGATCAGTTTCTCAATCTAGTTCATGTCGTGGCTGTGTGGGGCTAGTGCTGGTGTGAAGGAGGGGGCCAACCTTTTCATGGGGAACCTGCACCTTCACCAGCTTAAATCTGTTGCGAAACTTCAGTGTAACTAAAACCCAGCAGATGATTTTTGGAAATTTTTTTCTCTGTTACAGCACAAACACTTTTAATTTACCCACATATTACGACTTCATCATTAATAAGGAGAAAGTAAGTAACGAGACAATGTGTACAAAATGAACAATTTCATACCATAGCAAGTTGTCTGGCGAATTCTTTCATGAATGCTCTCTGTGTGATATTTCTATAGCATAATAGATTCTGGCTGTTCACTCTAATAATTCTGAGATTCAGGGTAAGATTTTCTCTTTTGAAAGTAATACAATCAGTGGTGCTAGCACAAAATTCCCTGTGTGTTTTTGTGCATCCTTAACACTTCTTGGGATGAAAGTGAAACTTTTATTATTTAGAGCAGCTCAAAGAACTAAGCTCCTTCTGTAATGGTGGTTCCTGCTAGAATTCCTTATGAAAAAACATTAACCAAGCTAATGGTACTACAAAGCATAGTAGGTATTCTGTGTTTGCAGAAGGAATGGGTCCAAAAACCTTTAGAAGATGTTAGTTTCTTTGCACAAAAGGCGGATTTTAAAAGTCATCCAAGGACAATGTGGATATTTGTCTATCCAGGAATTTTATTTCTATGTTATCTGTGTGAACAAAGCTCCTGGAGATGAGGGTAAAGGGTTTTTGGCAAAGCATAAGGTAACTTAGGACAATAATGATGCAGGCATCAGCACGTATTTTGATTGAATTTTGTCTTTGCTTGTTAGTTTAGACTCACTGCTCTGTCAAGAGGATCACAGAGCTTTCCTGCCCTCCCTTCCTTTCCTCCGCTTGCTGGGGGGAGAGGACTGCTCCTGCTGCATCCATTCAACTCCCAAGCTCCTGGCCCTTTTCTTGATTTCCTATAAAGCTACCCAGTTTTTTCATGGGAAAATTTATCATATCCTCTGCCTGCGGAGCTAGAGCTATGTCTGTGGCAAGCCAGACTGCACAGTTGGAGAACTTGCTAAGGCAGTTCTTCCCAAGGCACTTGAAGGAACGAGTTTCTCATCTGCTGGCACAAGTGTGTAGCTACTAAGTGGTTCTCAATATTATAGAGTCTGAGTTTTCCCCTCAAATTGCACAAAGTTTCTCATGCAAGAAGAATAACTTCAAAACCAGAATGTGGTCGTCTGTGCCAGACACATCCTTCCACCATCTTCCCACAGTTGTTTCAATCTCTCTAGTGGCAACTACCCTATTTGCTTCAAGACTGAGAAGAGCTTTCCTGCTGCCTCCTGGGCAGCAAGGACCTTTCCTTATGCTCAAACAGGCAGATCTGCTTCCCCTCCTCTCCTCACTACTGTGCTAGGCTATTCGTGCATGTGTCCCCAAGGCCTTCACGGGACTTTGTTGGGGAAAACTAAGGTCAGCCTGGAATCATTGTTGTGTTTTAGCATGTGGTTGCTGTCCTATGAACTGGATTTCTTTGTAAGAATATTCACAAAGCAGAGCAACTTCTGTGCTTTTTTTTTTTTTTTTTTTGTTCTAACAAACTTTATCAAGGTCCCAAGTCATTATCTGCTGGTTCACAGAACTGTGAGTTCATTAATATGTAGTAACTCATCAGATTATGATTTTTATCCATTAATATGAACTTGGTTTTAGCTGTTTGCAACAACTAAATTAAACCTTGGTATGTCTGAAGAAAATTGAGCATCAAGCTTGGCTATAATGAGGACACATTAATAAACAAAACAATCTTTGTGATAAAATGTGACAGAGGTTTTAAGGAAAAGATGATTACCTGCTTCAATGGCAATAAAACTACCACTAGAAATTCTCCTGTCACCTACACACACACACACATGATCTCTAAAACAAACATATGTAAATACTTAACAGATGGACAAGGAAACCTTGGAATGAGTGTATTAGAAAAACAGAGCAATCACTGTTTTTCAGCAGAAATTACATTAACATCTAAGGACCAGGTTAGAAATATTTCTATTAGCTGGAAACATAACCTCAGTTTGTAGCAAAATCAGTTTAGGTCTTCATCTCTGTTACACAGATGATATACGATTTGTGTCACTTGCCGTGAGATTTTTAGATGGCATGGATCTGTTGTTGGAAGAATTTTTTGCTTTGTTTTAAACCAGTAGCAGCCTTGCTATCATTTTTTCACCCTCTGTGCACCCTGAGGTCCTACAGTAGTTGGAGAGCTGAGGTTGCCCTGATGCCCTTGAGGAGTACTTTTTGCTACTCAGCTGTGCAAAATGCTGTGTGTTGCTTCTCATCACTGCTCTGCAGACATGACTGCATTGCAGTTGACTCCCATCAGTTCACTGTGAAGCTTGTTGTACGTGTCTTTTTTATAGTCTGAAAGAGCCCATAGAATATTGTTAAAAGCTGAAGAGACCTATAATGAAAGCTAAATCAATGGCCAAAACAGATCTCTGATCTAAGTATTTCAAATGAGGGACTTTGCTTTTGGAGGCTGCCTCAGCAAAATTTTGTGTTGTACTTCGGTATGAATTGCATTGCAGAAAAATAAGACACAACTGCTAGTCGCTATTTCACCTCTCCAGTTTATCTTGTCCTTGGATCTCTGCCTTTGAGTTCTTGTGTGAAGAAAGGCACTGAGATCCTCTTCATCAGTGTATTGTGCCGCAGTGTAAATGATACAAAGGAGCAGCAATTGAGAGATAAAAATTTAACTGGAAGACCAAGTCATGAGTCAGGGTCTTTGCATTACCAAGACTTTGTTGAACTTCCATCAGGATGAAAAGTGCTCTGCTCATCCTGTCCCCACCCTCCCAGTGGATTGGGGTAGCTTTCCAGTCTAGTGCTTTTACCATTACAGTCAAGGGATAACGACAGGCACTGTGGTTTGTGAGGGGTTGCAGTGGTGGGATTTTTCCATCTCAGTGTATTTCCCCATTTTACTTGGACTAAGAAACTTCTGAAGCTGGTAACTTTTAATTCTACCTACCAGAGCAAGCAGATTCAGATTCCCCAAAATCAGTCTGTGACAGTAAGGTTTCCTGCCCAATTTTTTAAGCAACAAGATGGTCAGATAAAGTTTATCTTCTCCTCTGCAGGTCAGGTTTTCCCTTCAAATAACTAAGACAAACAAACACGTTGAGGTATGAAAAGGTTCTATGCCAAAACCACTCATAAATTAGGCAGTTATTTGGGGTTTGTTTGGCAGCAGACTCCTCCTTGACTAATTGATAAATAGCCTGAATGAGATACTAGTTGCTATCTGAAAATTATTTTTGTTTATGGGAGCCTTTTAGTTTTCTGTGACTTAGAATTTACTTGTGAGGTAATTTTATATTGAAATACAGTTTATTATTATTAGCACCCTTTCATCTAGATTGGGTTGGATAAGCTCTCCCAGTTTTACATTGGTTTACAATTCTGTGACTGAAATAATAATTTTCTAACATTAAGAAAGTTCTGTAAATTTGATTCAGAGGCCATCAAGGTCAAGGGTAAGACCACTTGTGCCAAATTCAGAGTCCTCTGGGAAGTCTCCTGTGCCTTAATTGACTGCAGCAATATCAGAGTCACAAGGTGAGGCTATGTGCTGGGAAGCTCTTTGCTGCTTTTCCAGAAGATCAGGTTTCGTCACATTGATGCCCTGGCACGGACCTTTGGAGGTCACCTTACTATAATATTATGATTACATTTCCAGATCATTCCTGTTCCAAAAGGCTTTTGTTCCCTGGAAGGTGCCACCTGAATAAAATAATATTAAAAGACAAGAAAAGCCACCAGCAATGAAAATCATTCTCTGCAGATTTAGTAACTGCTACAGCATCTTCTTTCCTCTCTATTCTATTTCATTGACATTGGCAATAAAAAATAATCACTTAGAGACAATGTCCTTGCAGGCTGGCCGTAAGTCTAAATGGTAACAACTAAAAAGACACACAGAAGAACATTTAAGATACATCTACTACTGCTTTGGCTTTTCAAAAAATGTCAAAAAGAAAGTCTCTTTTGCTCAGTGTTTGTGTGGTGGGGATAGGAGGAGACAGAAGACACTAGCATATTCTTTCTCCTATTTTCGTTAGCTGTTGGATGGGATGATGACTGTATATAGAAGGCAGCAGACATTGAGCTTGTGCTTAGAACAAAAGAAAGATCTAAAACCAGACAAAGCTTTATTTTGGTACAACCACAGCAATTTTGGTAAAGACCTTGCTGTGCCCTTCCCAAAGACAATGCTCTATCTCCATCCCTAAAACTGAAGAGGGGTACTGGAGGGTCAGGGAATCATCTCCCACCACTTTTTCTCCTCTCTGTCCAAAAACTGGTTTATGTTTTTCTTTCCTTCATGTTTCCTAGCACTTTTCTTTATGAACAGAAGCATTGCACAATAAGTAGCCTATCTGTTGAGACGGCATATTGTGGCAGATCCCTTAGGAAATTGCCAAGGCTGCAGCTGGGTTGACATTTTTATCTCATCATTGCTCTGAAGAATAGTTTTGTTTGTGGATTCTGAGAATGACTCACATAATGAACAAATATAAGTGCATTTCATAAACACAACAGGTTAACAATAACTGTATGGTTGGCCCATGTTCCTCTGCCTGCCCATTTTTGTGTAGACTTAATGGTATTAACAGGTATTGTTCTGTATGGAAGGATAAAAACTCCAGCAAAATCTGGGCAGTAGGATGATTCATCCAGTCAGAATTACTAGCTGAATGTCTTTTTGCTTATAGTGAAAACAGATATGTAATGGATTCTGATTCTGGCATCCAAGACGTGACACAGACACCTGGCTGGAGCATGTGAGGACCGCAGGTTTCTGGGACAGTTGGAGCTGCTGTATGGTGGGAAGAGTGAGACCCAGGTGGGCTGACTGGGTCCTCACTGGGCTCCCGCTCTCTCCTGCCTGGGGTTTCCCTGAGCAGCTGTGGCTGCAGGGCTGGAGCCAAGACAACTGGGGAGGGGAGCCAGCCTGCTGCAAGCCAGACACATTTCCTCCCACACACACAGGTGTGGGTATTTTGTACAGCTACAAACCCACTTCTCAATACCTATCTTTAAATAATGAAGGATGAACTTCTCCTGTGTCCCTCCCTCCATCTACAAAACCCTCTTCCCTGTTAGAAATACAGAATAGTGAATTCAGCGTAGCACTCCGTGTGTCTGACTTTCAACGCTGCTCAGAAAACCCTAAGGCCAGGACTGAAATAAGAGCTGAAATCCAAACAATGTGTGACTGAACACTAAACAAATCATGGCTTTGCAGAAATACGTTGTGACAGCTCTGCCTTCTCCCATAACTGCTAGTTGATTTTCTCCCTTACATTTAAATAACATAGAATACATATTGAACCAATAAATGTGTACAATGGAAAATGCACAGCGAAGCTACAAAATGCTGAGATGTAAAATCTTCTAAAACCCTTCTGCAGGGGCTGGGTGAGATTGTCTCTTCCCCTATGTCCCCCCCCAACTTCTTTTTCTCCCTTTAAAAGCAAGGGTGGGATAGAGTTTGCTTCTGAAAAGCTAACAAGTAACAAAGGCCAATTCAAATCCCAATGAAGAAAAAAAGGGTGGAATTTGCAGTAAAATTAGGAATGTTCATCATAACTGGGCAGAGCCTGCATGTATGTCAGGTGAACACTCTGACCTCCTAAGGAGCCTTGGCAATGAAGTTAAAAGTCATCCCTCCTCAGGCAGTGAAAATGTCTAATAAAACAGCACGCTCCTGCAACATCCTCCCCTCTCTTCTTCTGCTGTGCACCCCCAGCCCTGCTTGTGGGGACCACCCTGGGGTGGTGAAGACCGGAGTCCAGCCAGGTCACTCACCTCTTTCTAAAGGAGGCGATGCTCAGGGGACTCAGGTGTGTTAACCACTGGCAGTGAGGCGCTTGCCTGAGCCCCTGTCTACTAAACCGGGGTCCTCAGGGAGCAACTGCTGCCATTCGGAGAGTGAGTCGAGCCTTTGCTCTACCCTGGCTTGTGCTGCGTTTCCATGCCCCATCAGGGAACAGGGGGGCTTAGCTTGAGGTGGCTGTGCAGGTGCAGGTCTCAGCTCCTGATGAGGGCAATGTCACTCAAATAGCTTCCATCTCCAACTGGATTTTGATGGAAAGGCTTCAACTGTCTCAATGGAAGTGCAAATGAGGCCTTTCCCATTTCAATCATTTATCCTTGCTCATGGGAACCACCTGAGAGATTCTTCCCTCTTGGGGGTCCCTATGGGACTTTTTTGGGGTCAGGTGTCAGTGATGGGCACCCTGAGCCCTTGAACATCTGGTATTATTGGGTTCCTGTAAAGGCAGCTAAAGAAGAGGCAGATGAGAAGAAAGCACAGTGAAGAGGTAGCGGGCAGCTCCAACTCACCTTATTTTTCCCCTTTGAAAACATTCTTTCTTTTCCAATTTTGAGTGGTTTTTAGGGTACTTATTAATCTGGAAAAACACAAAGAGCTTCCAGACTGTTATTGCCACGGTGAATTGAAACACTAGCCAGGCTGGGCTAACAGTGCCAGGGTCATACACAATACCAGTCGGCACAGGCTACTAAGTGCCAGGGTGATCGGAGAGAACAGCTTGTCCAAGATACAAATGCCAAAGTAATTGGAAATACCTCCTCACAAGTCGATGTATAAATCAGCAAACCGTTTTAATTTAACAAAGTATGTGTGATTATCTTTGGCCAGATGAAGGAGCAGTGCAGGCGTGGAGCAGAGAACTGCTGATAGTTTTAGTGTCTCTGAGTGCTGTATTTCCTTATTCTTACTGCATTATGGGTAAAATTTCATTACAAGAGATCACAAAAGTGAGGTTGCCAACCCCTGAAAGCTGCATACTGTGCATTCTGATATCCTTTGAAGAGTGGGGAACTCCTGCAGATTCCGGAGACCTGTCAGTATGGGAAGTGTAAACATAATTTAGTGCTTATGTCCTACAGATGATTTTGGCTTGAAGAGTATTATTCAGCACTCTCCCCTGGAGCTCTATAAAGCCCATGTTTCCCTCCCTAAGTATCTTATTGTCCAGCCACTGTTCTGGCCTGTCACCTGGCTCTGGACTGTCACCCTGTCTGAAAAATCAGTTTATATAATTCTACACTAATGGCAGATGGGATTCGGGGTAGACTTCCAGCTCAGAAAACATGATTTAGCCCTCGCACTCTCAGAAAGTGTCTACTTTGCTAAGAGAGGCTATGTTAGGCTCCACAGCGTCTGCGCTGCAAGGTCCAGTCACCCCAGCTGGATCAACAGTCACGAGCAGTCAGAGTATTGTGCTTGGTAGTGAAAGGGTAAGAAAGGTGACTGAATACGGAGAAATACAATTACTGGATAGGACTATGTCTGTTAGGTAACGTAAGAATGACTCTGAACCCTTCTTTGAACCCTCAAACATCGAACGCCAATCTCAAATCTTTAGTTAGGTTTGAGAACATCAGGCTAATTTTCTTCATGTTTCTAAAATTCTCGTGAGTTTCTTAGTTCTAGAACAAACAGACATGAAAGTTACAAAATTCAAAAAGGAATTTTTTTTTCCTGTGAGACTTGCTCAAAGAAAGCAACACAACAGCACTAAGATCTGTCCTCTGTGGATTTCAACCTTGATTTTTTGCAGTTTGAAAGAATATAGCGAATGTTTGGCTACAAGTAATCTAGACTTCTGACACACCTGAGGTTAGGTCATCATGATTTTTTAAAAACCTTGCAAAAGGGAGCCTGAATTAATCCCAGAGGGTCAAAAGAGGTCTTAATGCTGTATGAAAGAGTCCAGAACACTTAAAATGGGAAATATGGAAGCACAGACACATCACAAATGTATGGAAAGGGGATCAGTAATTGCTGGGGATGTGACTGAGATGGATGGATCATGAAATATGCTTTCAGA
>NW_010117290.1:20744-46550 GCF_000699245.1 Pterocles gutturalis
ATAACTTCTCTCTTGCACCTCAGATTGAAATTTATTAGTGTTCATAACATGGTCATGTAACTGACTCTGATACCTAAGCCGTATAAATACCATTACACAGGCATAACAGGCACCTTCCTCACATGAAGGGAAGCCACACCAATCAACAGCTCAGTAACCTGTGTGTCCTGTGCAACAGAAAATTAACCTCTCCTCAGTTGTCATCAGTGGTACAGTGTTAGACAGAATTGCTGGGCAGCTTTGGGTGAATACCGTTTCATTGTTTGCAGAATAAATCCCACAGTATTTCAGGAAGTATTATCAAGTGATTTATATTGAACTACAATTATCTTACTGAAACGTTTATGCTATATTTTGCAGGATGTTATTCTTGCTAGTGTGTTGGTGGCCCAATTTGCCAAGATCATTAATGTTTGATGGTCCTTCAATTTATTACCATGGGGCTCTGCATGCCAAAACCTTCTTTCCATCACCTCAATATAATAAACAGAGATTCCCTGAAATGTATGCTCCCCACTGCAAAAATAACAGTGGAGGAGAATATCTCTAGCAGTGCCTTTCAGGAAAAGATAAGCTCAGAAACCCAAGTGTCTGCTCAGAAAACACAAAATATGAACCCTCAAGAAGAAGAAATGTCATCCCCTTGCTATCAAAAACATCCACACATGATTACATGTGTGCAAAAACAATATCTGCTTCCCCTCAGAAATGCACTTGAGAAGTTCAGCATTTTGTTGCTCTTTCACTGTTGACAAACCTCTGCAACAGGCTGAACATGCACAGGCCATCATCACCCATAGAGCTGAGACCTAATTCCAGATGAGGTGGAGATAAGTACTAAGAACTCTCAAAGCCAGCAAATCATGATCAAATTAAGATCCTCTTCCAGTATCTTTTGCAGTACACAAACCAGGGTTATTTCAAATATTGTCTTGCATGAAGCTCAGAGAAGCCATTATATATATTTTATGATTCATGGGAATTTTCTAGGACTATAGGGTCAGTTACTAGCTGGTGGTCAAATGAAGATGGAAGAAAGAAATCATTCAAAAACAAATCTGTCAGTGTTTCTGTTTTCTGTTTCATGCAGCTAATTTTCCAGAGGCTTTTTGGGGAAATAAAATTAGCTGCATTTAGCATTATTTAGGATAAAGCACACAGATTTTGCCCAGGTTGAAGCTTTATAGAGGCTTACAAATGTTAACAAACCTGGATTGTATTTTTACATCTCTTGAGACACATTTCATCCTGTAGTTAGATACCTACCAATTATTGACACAAGTGAAAACAGCACAAAGTATTCTGTCTGCTGCAAAAAAAAAAAAAAAAAAAAAAAAAATCAATAGACAGTATTTTAGTCTACAGTACTGAAAATAAAATATATATTTCAAGGAATAAATTCCACACATGTATTGAAGTACAGAATATGGCCCTTAGATTGAGGAGAATTTCAGACCTAACTAAGACAAATCCCTGCAGCAAAGAACAGAATAGCAAGCAGAGTCTGTAGAAAAAGGGTGGACATATTTTTTCTTACCTTTCTATGCACAGAATAGGTTTCTTACAACTTCTTTGGAATGATAACTCCTATCCACAAAGGACCAAGATTTCTGCAGTCCTCAACTGTATCTTTATTCAGGACTCATTACCTAGCACCTACCAAATCCTCCTGAAAGTGCAGGTTAAATCGTGTCTGAAGGATCTGGCTCTCTATAAGTGAGCTCATCTTGTTAAGAACATAATGGAGCCAGAGAGAACATATATTTCAGAAGTGAATGTATCTTATTGTCTGATTTTTTTTTTTTTTTGAGTGAGGAGATATTGCTTTTGCAAAAACCTTTAATTTCATACGGGAAGCCACCTTTAAGACTTATCATTTGGCAACATGCTCTACCATTCCCCTGGCTCTTTTTCCACATCCATTGCTAGTGGCTTGGTGTGTTCTTTATCCCTTGGGCCAGCTCATTAGCTGGATGCATGGCTGCTCATGTCTATCATCAGAGCCTGCTAACAATTCCTGTAGGACTACTCCAGGCCCAATAAGAGATATATTTGTTTTGTGGTTTGTGTTTTGCACAAAACACTATGTACTTCTCAAAGCCCAAAGTATAGGTTTTTTTTCTTTAAAAAAAAAAAGCGTCAATTTCCATACAGTGCTAAATAAAATAAATTACAGGCCCCAAATGATCTAATAATTCCTAAGGCAGAGTTCAGATGCAGTAATTAATTATCCCAACATGGAATTCATAATGATCAACTATTAATATGTGCATGGGGGACTGGATGTCTTAGGATTTGGTAATGGGATACAGAGACTTTCACCTCTAGGTTGCTGATTTGAATCTGACCCAGATCTCTAGTGACTTTTGAAAGCTGCAAGCATGTGCTGTTTGTTCTGTCGTGTATATAAAATGAAATTATCTAAGCTGCTTCCTAGCAGTCCTGTGTCCATATCACTGGTGATGGAGTACAAATAACTTGCCATCTGATTGCTTTAGTCGGGAGGTCAGGGGTTCCACAGGTGACAATAATACCACAGTCTGTACTCAGGGATGGCTTCCAGAAAATATTCCCATCTGGACATGCCTCTGTGGGAGACCACATACACTGTGGAGAAGATAAAACATGGAAGCCCATGCCATGACTGCTTTTGGTTACATGTGCCCTTAGCTGCCACAAGTGCTGTGGAGATCACGGCAAAGTCCCAATTGCAAGGGGCAGCTTCCCTCCCTGCCCACATGCTTCAGATGGGAAGGGGCATCGGTCCTGGGGCTGCCAGTCCGGGCTTATCTCAAGTCACAAATCCAAAGAGGAACAAAACAAGAGTCTCCCACCCAGAAAAAGAGAAGAAGAATAGGGGTTGAGATTTGTATTTGTAGAGTTTAGTGGAACCACATCTCTTTGGTTCAAAACTTCACTTAACTTTGGTCAAGTCTGGTTAAATCAAATTTGCCCAGATCTGACAGCTATTAGGTTTGCTCAATTCCCAGCAGCTGAAAAATATGGAAGACTGGGTAGCTGTAACACAAGAGTCAGAGTAAAACTCCTCAGGCACAGGTAACACGAGGGAAAAACATGTGAGTATGTATGCTTGAGAAAGGGGCCAATGCTGTCAGGACAGGGTAAGGTCTTTTCCACCTCCACCTTATATTATTTTATGAATTACATTCTATGGTTCTTGTTTCTGTTTTAGCAAGGAGTGGGATCCTGGTAGCTGCCAAAGAATTTAATATTTTCTTCAATTTCCTTGAATGCTTGTAAATAGGTTGAGGTACTGAGTGACTGAGAGTAGGAATTCTGCAGGAAAACACTGCTGCAATCTGCAGAACATGTAAAAATCTGCACCCTCCTGAAACCAACATACCAAAGAACATCTGCCTTAAAAACAGTCTAAAAGTATTTAAAACCATTTCATCAGAAAGCTTAATCCAAGTTCCATGCTTGGAAGAAACCACCTAATTTCTGAGAAATAGGAGCTCTGGGCCAGGTCAATAATGGATATTGGTCTTTTCTAGATTTTAGCAGAGTTTGTAACTTCCATTAAGTCCATCTGAGCACTGTACTGAGAATTTAGCTCCTCTTTGTGAATCTTGCTGAATATTTCTGAAACAAAAATGTACACTATCTCTTCCTGTGCAACGATTTTAGCCCTAGTTTACCACTTTATATGCTAGTTGGGTTTCGGCTGGAACCAGGACAGGGATATTCTTTCTTAATGATATTTCCAAGTTTCATGCAAGTATTCTTAGAGAAGAAAATAAAAGTGAATGGTAAGTGGTAGCTAATAGAAAAAAAAAAAAGAATACAGCAAATAGTAAAAATGGGCAAAACTACACCTATTTCCAGTTATTTCTTAAAACATTCCCTAGGTTAAAAACTATGCAGGAATAATTTCTAGTATGTTAAGAACACAAAATATTGTAAAATTTATTTTTCTTTTAATTGCAAATAAAATTAGCTGGACACTACTTACTGCTAAATAGTTATTTCTGTCCAGTCATAAGAGCAAGAAAAGCCCATTTTGAAATCCACGTGATTTTTCCATTTCTACCAAAACAAATTAATATCAGGGGATATGCTGCTCTGTGCACTAATATAGGTTTCTGGATTCCTGCTAAAAAAAAAGGTAATTTGGATTCATCTTCACTGTATCCACTGTATCCATACAATACGCATATGTTACTTTTCAGTTTTTAGAGTGCCTTTGCCTTTTTCCAGCTATATTTTGGGCAAATGGTAGTAAAACTTGTCCCTTGTATATCCCTTTTCATTGCTAATGAACTCAGATGTGATACACTTTTCTAAATGCAGCCACGTCTTTGGTGGAACAGGACATATTTTTAGCTCTATGTTGCACTGTCTGTCGTGGTACCACTGAAAGAGAAGGGGAGAATATGAAAGTGGAAAAGTAGTTTTGAAAAGAATTCGAATGATCGGAATGCAATTTACTCAGTTGGAATGAGAAGCGGGGCCAATACCTTGTGGAAAAGATTATGGGATCCTTAACAGCTACACGGTTTCAGGAGGGTCTTGTACTCAAGTGGAAATCTCTTTTTTTAGGACCTTTTAAAAAAACAATCATGCTCCTGTAGCACGTGAGGGATATGTCTAAGGAAACACTGATAGTGGGCTAGACAAGACAACTGAATAGGTCTTACCCTCTTCCAATTTCTGTGGCTCAAGAATCTTGGCTTTTTATTTCTCTGAATGAGCTCACCCACAGCAGTGTGGTACTTCTGGTGGTTTTGTATTGATCATGAAGATTTCCACTTCTGGAAGCAGTTGCTTTTCTTGGCAGGCTGCAGCAGGGATCAGACAAGACTTGGGTTACTCTTTAAGCCCTAATAAGGTCGTACACCTACAGACAATAAGAATTGAGTTTGGTGCCACTATGCCAGATTACATCTCAAGATTTCTTGGGTTTTGCTTGGTGCTCTTGCAGTCTACTTCTTTTCCCTTTTGTGTAAAGAAAGCACATTACTTCCTCCACATCTTTCTCTTGTGTTGCTCTAATGAATTCCTTGCTATTCCCTCAGGGGGCTGACTCACGCTCTTGCATTTGAAGTGAAGTAAACTGGAATTTGTATCTTTGTGAAGGTCACTCGCAGGGCATATGAACAGGAAAGAGAGGTCAGAATGGTAATGCAGATCAGAGATATGCTGGCAGTACAAATGCAAATGCTGACCATCAGAATATTTCAAGGCTGTCAGCATGCCACAGCCTTTGTTGGGCTGGGCAACGTGCTGCTAGCTGATGTCCATTGAAAGGGTTCCAATCAGCCAGCAGAAACTCGCTTGTACAGCAGAAAACTCCTCACATCTGTCAGAGAAGGAAGGGGATAGCTATTAAAACAAAAACAAACAAACAAACTGACAAACAAAAAAAACCAACCCAAAACTAACCGTGCTTCCTATCTCCTAGAAAATTCCTTCTTTTCTCTCAAGATTCATAATCCACAGGTGAAACAACTGGTGTTCACAGTGGCCCTAGAGCTGGAGCAGCCAGAGAAGAGCACGGTGTTGCAGTGACTTTTGTCTTGTGTGTGGCCAGTGCAGGATTACTTTCTGCAAATGCCTTCCCCAGTCTGTCTCAGGTGGGTTCACACACAGAAATTTTCTGCCCCTTCCTCTTGTTCAGCTCCTCAAGGGCTGAGCACTGGGGTGATCCGGGCCCTATCGCTGAGCTGCTTCTGGATAGTGAGCAAAAGGTGTGGTGAGATGAGGAATTGGTGACAGGTTCCGTGTCAATAACTAATTTGTGAGCCACGGAAAATGGCTTAGTGCCTAATTCAATAGTCTGGCGTTGTGTTTTGAGTAGCTGTGAAAGACCAAATCTTTAAAATAATCATTTAAATACCATTTCTCTTTCCTCTCTGCTTGAGTTCTCAATGTCATTAATCAAGTGGTCTTTGAAATGGAAGTTGCAGAAAACAATGCTTTTTACACTGTAAAACAATATTCTCTGTTGTGGCATTTCAGCAGCTAAAAGAAAACATTGGAAGGAAAAAGAGTCAGATAATGATAAAAGTGAACATGTAGCAGCTCTTCAGAATTAGTTGTCCAATACAAAGTATTTGAAGCTCAAGATAAAATGGAGAAAAGAAATTAAAGGAAAAACAACAAAATGTAGCCAACAAACAAACAGAAAAGATCAGCAGCAAAAGACAGGAGAAGGAAAAAAAAAAAATCCTTGACCTTCGGTAACTTCGGGTTGATTTTGCTTTCATTTCTTTTCCTTTGCTCCAGTTTCCCAGCTGGTGCACCATTGCACCTTACTAGATCATTCCTTTCCCATTTACATAAATTTTAGGTAAATCTGGGTGGGTGTCACTTTGTTTACTCATGAACACCTCCTTTATTTCTTTTTTTTTGGTAAAGAGGTGTTTTAGCACACCATATACATCAGCTTGTTTTTCTTTAAACATTCCTTTATCACTTACAGGTGATATGCTGGCACTAACCGATCACTAAAGCCAGACCCTAGCATATGCAAAGCTGTCCTGCTTTCCCTTGGCTCACTGAGCTCGGTAAAGAAAACAGTATCTTCAGATCCTTGTGGCAAGCAGACATGAAGACCAACCCTGCAGCCCTAACTGCTCCCAAGAGCAGGGGCTCCGTACAGCGTGGGTGCCTAGCCTCTGAGGAGCAGCGCACAGCTCTTGCAGCCTCTGATTGCACCTGAAATTAGTCATTGCTGCAAGATTTAAAGTGATGCTCCACATGCTGTCCTACACAGGGCCAACGTGAACTGCTGCCATGAAGCTAGGACCGTTATCTTCTGTGTGTTTTTCACACTGCCCGACTAGTGATTTTTCTTCAAAACACTGAAATAGCCATTTCTCTGGCTAAAATAGCCAGAGAAAAAACCCACAAGTTGCACGGGTCCTAACTTCTTTCAGAGCATAAAAAATTCAGTGTCCAGAAGTTGCCCATCCTCTGCTCTCTTTCCTTGATGACCATGCTTCTTCACTCGTGTAGACATCTAAGACTGAAGAATTATTCCACTCATGAAAAAAGCAGGAGAAATATAAACAGACCACTACATGTTATATAAAACTATGGGAAGAAAAGAGCATCTTAGGTAAATACCAAGCTACTTATTTCATGATTTTTAAATGTCATTCTTTTGTCCAATATTGACTTTTTTTTAATATGGAAGTTAAATTATAGATCTTGCAGCACTTGGGAGCCTATGGTGTCCTTGCTTTAACACAGCTGGTCAAGTTAAGAATTGACATCTCAGTAATTAGTTACGAGTTTCTCTGCACTGGGGAGCCAGGCCAGGACGAGAAAACTCTGGGAGGTTACTCCTCCCTCCAGGTAAAGCTAAAGCCACTGGGATGGAGCCAGACTGTCCTCTGAAGGAGAGCACTACGGCATCCACCCCTTGTTGCTGCAAATAGATATTTCTTTGGGCAGTGAATCTGTAGACAGAAATGCAATGTGCAGCCTTTCACTGCTCTGACTTTTCTCTCCAACAACTTGCATCTGTGTGCATAATGGAAATCACAGAGTGTGACAAGAACTGAAAGCAGGGCCTGAATCATATGCACCTCTGCTAAACCTTCAGAAATTGTTTGTTGAGGCAGAACCCCTTGGGCTGATGCTGAGGAACAACAATGGGGAAAATCAGAGACAAAAAGCAGATGATAAAGGAGAATTCACTGCAGAAGTTTGGACAAAGGAAATGAAAAAGAGAAGGAAGGAGGGAAGGAGGGAAGGAAGGAAGGAAGAAAGGAAGGAAGGAAAGAAAAAGGAAAAAGGAGAGGAGGGTGGCTGTTTGGGAAACCAATTTAATGCTGGACATGTGGATCTATAGCAGTATAATGACCTGATTGCTCTGAGAACCTGGAATTTTCCTATCCGTACCCCAGGTGGCAATTCCAAGGACATACACATCTTTATTCTTCTTCTTTAAATGCCTTTAATTACAGTTTTAATATTATCCTGTGTGTGGAAGTAGGAAATCAACACTTCACAAATAATTAAAACAGTGTAGTCTCTCTGAACGCTGGACAAAAACTCAGAAGATCCGGGATTTCAGAACCGTCACTGTCATAGACAGATCCTTCTCTCTTTCTGTGTCACCAGGGGGTCATTAGGAGCTCTCACAACACAAATAAGTAATGGAAAACCAATATATTATGCTACGCACAGAATGGAAGGGTCTGAAATCCAGATCTTCTATTTCTTGGTATGGTATTCTTAACTCAGGACTACACTGGGTGTTTTATTTTAATTAACCTTTAACAACGACTGAAGGTTCATTTCTGACAGGTTCGAAGAGGCACCCAGACTTTACCTTGTTTTTCAGATATAATCTGCAATATTAATGTGTTGTGGGCATACAACACCATGCAGGGATTCCTGTGATGAATTCATTGTTTCTACTGTTTTTTTAACCATCAAATAATATTTTATCCACGTTGAATTTTAGTCAGGTTTTTAAATACTTTTAAAATTGTGGAATATTTATACTTTTAAAAAAATTGAAAAAATAAAAAAAGACAAAAAGCAAGGTAATTATTTCATAAGCTTCCCTTTTGTTTTCACATGCAATTGAAATATTGTCTCTTCCTCATAATATCCACATAAAGGATCAGAAAGCTGATCAAAAAGAAAAGATTGGTGATATTTCTAAGATGTTGTTAATATTAATGATATATTCAATGAAAATGTCAAAAAATGAAATTGTTGACATCTTTTGAGAAGGTTCAGATAACTGTTGATATGAATTTACTTTTATGAGTTTGTTTTCAAAATGAAAACATTACCCTATTTGCCTTTTTTTTAGTTCTTGGGGGTTTTTTGGTTTTTTTTTCAGTTTTTTTTCTTTTTTTTTTTTTGTTAGTTTTCAATTTCCTATTCTTTCCATTTGTCTTCTTTTTTTTGTTTGTTTGTTTTCTGTCTTGCTATGAATGAGAAAGGGAAGGGGAAAATAGAGCAAAACAAAACCAAATAATAAAAAACTGTTAGATGTTAATTTTCTTATTTCAGAAAAGAACAAAGATATATATCACAAAAAACTTCATCAAACTAATAAACCATTTCAAGGAAACTGACAATTTTGTGACTGGTCACTTTTCAAAATGACTGTTCCTGGTTTATGAGATTCAAAGACATATCATGGTGAACAGAAAATATTTTAAGTGTGATTTTTGACTAGACTGTCCTTTTAATTAACTAGAGCTAGCAGTTTAATTTGAAGTTACATATTCTTTGCAGATTTAAGATTTCCAAAGGCACTGACCTAATAATTCCAAGTGGTGTCAATGGAAGAAGTGAATGTTCTGCAAATCTGTGCTGTATGGTTTTCATAAAAAAGGAATTAGCCATACACTGCTTATGAATTTTGAGTGTATTTTATTTTCATCTCCAAACTTCAATATGTTTCTCCTCAGTAATAAATTAATATTTTAGGAGCAGTATTTTTTTTATATATTATTTGAGATTCTTACTTAGCCATGCGTGTACAGAGTAAGTTCTTGTGCAGACCTTCCTGTACCTAGAGTAAGACAGGTATGGCATGTAAAAAGTTACCCTTGAAAACTGCAACTTGTCATTATGACAGAGGCCCAGCAGGTGACAGAAGGAAAAGCCACTGGCCCATGAATTAGGAGCCCAGAGCATCATCAAGCTTTGCTGCTGCCCCTGAGGAAATAAAAAGAAAAGGGTGAAGAGTGAACCTGCAGGACCCAGAATGCCACTCTGCTGGACAACAGATTTATTTTGTTCCTTCTCTTTGCTGCTTTGCCAGTTGCCAGTTGAAGGGCAACTGTTAGAGGCTGGAAATTAACGCTTCTTAAGAGCACAGGAAGGGATGCTATTTATTTCTCCACTATTCATTTCTATGAGGGACTGTTCTGTTGTTTTGGTTTTTTTCAAACCTTTAATTTTGCTTAGGTTAGCTTTGGGAGAAAAAACAGAATAAAAAGAGGAAAGCCTGCAGCCATTCTGATGTGTGTTTTCACACATAAACCAGACTGCAGAGGTGTGCACGCTTCAGTTACTGTGTCAGCATGAGGACTGGCTTGTTTCAATATCAGAATCAGAGAAGAGACATTAAATATCTCTTTGTTTGTATGGAACAGATATCACGTGAGGTGTACACAGGTCTACATTACCTGCTCAGATTGCACACTATATTCAAATAAATTATGCTTTTTTGAAAACCAGTAGGATCCTGTGGTGTGTTTGACACTGGAGATACATTGTGGTTTGGATTTGTTTGAAAGGACTTAATTGCTTTTTATGTGCTTCTCCTCCTAACTGAATGATGCACAGAGGCATCAGCCACATCCACTGAGTCACTTCAGCATCCTGCAACCCTTAAGATTTTATCAAAACCATGTCTTACCTTCCAGAAAACTTCTCCTGAACAGCATGATATTCCTGCCTTCTAACTGCTTGCAGCATTGTGGATTTTCCCCTTTGTCTGGCTCAACACATATACTCGTTAGTCTTTTGGCAATGTGCATTGTGATGTCTAAATAGATCTGACAACACTGAAAGGAACAAAAGTAGCTGATCCAATGTAACATCTGCCTGCCATATATACACTAGTGCTCCACAGTGGATCTGCATATGTACCACATGGTGGATGTGTCCCACGTGCAACAGATTTATTCTCTATCATAATGTCAGCTCCCAGTATACACTGTTACGTGTCACAGCCAATTGTCCAGGGAGTGATGAAGTCCAGCTGCAGTCTCACCGTGGCTCTTGCTGAGCACTCTTTGGGTGATTTCACTGGAGTGATGTGCACAGTTTGTGTCAATATAAATCCATCAAGGAAGCTACACTAGAAACAGGAACCCTGAAGACAGAGCTTCTGTTCCGTATTTGCCATGAGAGTGTGAACGTAAATAATACTGCTGTTCTTCTCACTCCTTGCTGCCAGCATCAAAATTGTTCCGTGTTTGGCACTGCATTTTGCATTTTGTTATGCTACAGACCTCACGTCCCACCTATTATACTCTTGTTATATCTTCTGCTCAGCAGTATAATAAAGGCCAAGGTCTGCCACGTTTTTTTGGTTTTTTTGCTGAATGCGTAACTTTGCTACAAGCTAAAAGTTTTCACTCATTCATCAATTCCCAGAAACTGAGGGTGTGGTGCTGCTCTGAGTTGGAGACAAGTGTTCAAATGATCTAGGAAAGGTTTCTAATCACAACCCTGTTATTTCTTCATTTGTAGAGCCAACACAGGACATGAGACACTTTTTCCTTTCTATTATTAGACACGCTTACCAAAACTGCCGAAGTAAGACCTATTCTACTGCATAAATCCACAAGTATATTTATCATTTCAATTTTTTACTGATTATGAACTAGGTACCAAATGTTCTGGGAAATCCCCTTAGCTGACAATCACAAGAATGTTCTTAATTGAATGGAATGCAGAAGACATCCCAGATTTAGTGTAGGATTATTTTTGATCAAACCTTCATCCAGAAAGGAGCCTGGTCTATACAACAGTCTATGCAGAGTGCCTTGAAGGTCAACAGACTCTTGTGCTGATAAAGCCAGCAAGTTCAGTCACATTAATACCTTTTCATCAGGGTTTCAGCTTGCCTATTATTGATATCAACTTTTCAGATATCATCTTAAGGATAGGCACTGCATTCAGTTGTCAAGAAGTGGAGACAGTGGCTTCCAGCCGTCATCTAAGACCCTCAGGGGCTACATCTAATGGGTTCTTTAAATGGAAGCGAGGAAAGCAACCTGTTATCAGGAGTCCACACCTCTACCAGAACATTTTTAGGAATACCTCAGTCAAATTAAATCAGGCATCAGCAGATAAAAATAAACTACTTGAAATGAACTCAAAAGCACGTAGAATGCCAGTGCAACAGAGAAAAAACATATGTTTGACATGGCTACCTTTGCTAAATGACAAAAAGGCCATTATCTGCATTAGCTGAAGTCATTGGGAAGCTTCCAAGCATAGTGCCTCACCGAACACTCAAAACTGATGAGATTTAAGCATTTATCTCTAGAGTCAGTAGAGACAGAGTTATTTCTTGACATTTTTGTGGGATACATTGCCTTGTTTTAAAAAATCAGTATGTTGCTATTACTTTGGTGCAAGCTGTTATTTGTATGGCTAGGTGTGGCAAACCTCCAGAATCCCTCAGATGCATAAGGATTTATTTTCATTTGTGATGATTGCTAAGTGATAGTCCAGATTTGTCCAGCCTGGCCTGATAATATCTCCATAACTCATTCAGTCTGGATGATAAACCTTGTTTGTTGAAACAAAATAATGACACAAGCTGTAGTATTTTAAAAGTACAGCTCTCTTTTGATTCATGCAGAATTGGCTACCCAATGATGGGTAAGTTACTGTGGCTTATCTAGCTACCCCACATCAGCTGTGCCCTGACGATTGTCTATGTTAGCTACCTGCTAGTGAAATACTTTAGGAATAATACTGCAAATGTGAAGAGATCTCGGAAAAAAAATCTTTGGTAATGATGAAAACCACAGAATACACTGTTTATAGTGAAAGACTGAAGATGCCCAAGCCTTTCAGCTTATCAAAGAAAAGAGGGAGCAGAAAGTTTATTGCAGACTGCTAATACTTTCTTGAGGAACAGAAACACAATAATAGATAGCTCTGCGATCTGGAAGATAAAGAAATAACAAGAATGTAGGTCTAGAAAATAGACAAAATCAAGTTGGAAATAACTTGAACTTCTTAAACTGCAACAGTAATTTGTCATTAAAATAGTTCGCTGTTATTTCAGTAGAATTTCCATTGCTGGATGTTTTCGAATCTAGATTGACTTTTAAAAACCAGTATAATTCAGATCAGGAGCATCTGTTGATCTCAAAGTAAAAATTAACACTTGTGAGTCTTTTGGCCAAAATAATGCAGAATATCAGATGATCAAAGTGGTCTTTTTCCAGCCTTACAATTTGTATGTCTAGCACAACACAGAAAATGTTCCCAGTAAGAGAAGAAACTTAAAACAAAACCCTTCAAACCCTCACACTGTTTGAAAAGTGAATTTGCACCCTGCTTCTGATTATTTGGATCAGCATTAGCTTCTGAAGACAGAGGTGACAATCTCATCCAGCTTCCCTTTCTCTGTTAGTGGCTCTATACTTACCAGGGTTAGTAATGGTTTTCTGCTCTTGTTATGCCTCTGTCTAGTGGACTGAAAATTTATTATCATCTCTGTGTTCCTCCATGATGAAATATAGATAGCACCTGATCAAGTTACCTCTTAACTTTCTCTTTGATAAGCTAAGTTGCTGAAGCCTCCTAGGTCTTCTGACTTGGAGGCATATGGGGAGAGGCCAGAGGGGGGTGAATTTGCTTAACAAAAGCTTGTTTCCTTAGGAGCGTTTTATGAATGGACTTAATTGATGTTACTAACAATTAGAACTGGCCAAAAATGTACTAATCAATTTTTATTTGTGCTTCGGAACATATTTTGATTGTTTCATCTAGCTTTCACTCTTTGGTAATGGTTAAGGAACAATGGCTTCCAACAAATGTCTCTCTTCTTTGCCCTACTCTTCCAATAGCAAGATCTTTTCGCCTCTGCATTTAGACGTGTAAAGAAGATGCTCTCTGTGCAGTAGAAGCAGAACGATCAAAATCCACCCAGAGAAATCCCAAAGCAGTGATTTGGAAGGGAAACTGAGAGCTCTTTTTCAGATGGTCCAGCCCCACCCTCTTGCATATTTGCAAGTGAATCAGCTGCTTTCCGGAGACTGTTATTTTTCAGTAAAGAAATAGAATATCATTGTTAAATTACTCTTTAAGGGAAAATTTTGAGGAGGTGACTTTCTGAGAAGCAACTAAATTATTTTTTTCATGTATTGAAATATCACAATCTTTATTTTGGCTTGAGTTATAAGGACTGTGCTTTAATTGTTTATCAATATGTACAAAGTGTAGAGAAGTCACCAAATTAAAGGAAAAAATAATAATTCCCCATTACCTTTATAGCTTCCCTCTTCCCACATGCAGCTCTCCCAGCATATATGAGTCTCAATAGACAAGTGGTTTTGGGTGCATGCATTTTACTCTTCACATCTTCAGAAGATGAGAGTTAAGTGTTAAAAAAAAAAAAAAAAAAAAAAAAAAAAGGTCCCTGAAAGATTTGTAAAAGCAGGTGAATGTGCAGTAAGGTATCTCAAATCACAGTCCTCCTGTGTATGTATCTTCTGATAAGTGTAATAGCCTCCTTTCCCAATGACTCTTCTTGCCTTAGTTGCAAAATTATACTTTTACAGCACTGAAGTACTATGTATCTACATTTAAAAAAACCTTTTTTTTTTTTTTAATCTGCCAAAATCTGAAAATCCAAAAGCAGTTACTTCCATATTTCTCTGTAAAATTTCCTGGACCAAAACAAGTGCCTAAGGGCTAAGCAGTGAATTTGTAGTATCTAGAACTCATGAGACCTACTGTGTATGTGCTGTACGATTAATCAGTACTTACACAGCAAGTTCAATGTGTTGCAAGACGTACTGGGTGCATGCACGGTGGTGCAGGGGTGCAGCACCACAGGCTGTGGTGTCCCACGTGTGTGGGATTTGGTGTGCAAGCTGTACAGAGCCCACCTGTGCACATGCACTGGCCATCTGTGCATCTCTGCAAGTCCAACAGTCCATGCAGAGCTCCAGTAACCTGAAACACTGTCTGCCTCAAAACAAAAAAAAAAAAAAGAAGGTAAAAAAAAAAAAGAAAAAACCCTACTCTTGTACACATATAAAAACTTTTTCCCTTGGAGATCCTGCCCGGATGACCAGAGAGTGCAGCAGGGCAGTAGGTGGTGGATAAACGTGGTAGAAGTGGCACGTACCTTTGAAGGATTTATTGAGTTTATCACGTCATTTTTCCCCATCACCACGGCTATTTTCGGTGGCAGTAACAATACCATCTGGACCAGCAGATGTCAGTGTAGTTCTGTTCATTCATCTTCTCTTTTGATGGAATTCCAGTTATTTTCCTTGGTCCCGTTCAGCTTTCTTATTTAACCATTGTTTTTTCAGAGCTTAATGCATCATAATATTTGTAATTCATGTCTTCTGTCAATGGGTTTGGAAATAGACATACATCTTAACAAAGTCCAACCTGAAGGCTAACTGCACTGCCAGGCAGACCAGGAGACAGCAGGAGAGAGGATAGGGAGACAAAGTGCTGGGGTGCTGCGTGGGGCATCACTGCAAGAGACACCAAGGTCCTTATTGAGACCCAGCCTTCCCCAAGGATCAGGTGTGTTGCAATGCAGAATCACCCCCCGTTCTTTTGATCCATTTTCCTCTGTTTTTAAGGAGAAGAAAATGCAACCCGGACAAGAGAAGAATGTTTTCTCATGTCCCACTCTCTGAAATAATTTCTTCCTCACTTGATAGTGCCAGCCAGCATGTCCTTTCCAGCCCAGCTGAATCTCCATTGAAAGCTCATTGAGTTAAGGAGCGGTGACAGAGCTAGTGGCTTCTAAACCATGTAATAACCTTTGAGACCTGAACAGAAGAAGGCAGTATTAGTTTAACCAGCCACTTCCAAGACTTTCTGCAGGAGCTGAAGGCGTGAGATAAAGAGAAGGCAATTCTTCAAAATTAATTTAGAATAGTTTTCATTTGTTGTCATAAGGGTGAAGGGAAAAAAAACTATGTTCTAATGCCAAAGATGATAACCACAAAAAAAGCTCTATATTTTCACATGTGGTGATATTTTTTGGATGCCCTAACATCTTGACTACATGAGGAGTCTGTCTTCTTTTGTTTTGAACTGACAGCTCTTGTATGCAAAAGCAGCTGCTCTGTCAGTAAAGCTAAATAAGATTCGTTGGCAGAATGAGTGGTGGTGTTCATTGTAGTGGGATTGCCTATTCAAGCCTCCAACCACAAATAGTCCAGGAAGAAAAGTCCCTGAGCTTAAAACCTTCTCCTGTCCTTTAAAGGACTATAGCCAGTAGCGTGCAAACATGCAGAACTTGCTTTATAGCTCCTTTTTGGCAGACGTGTGGGTGGGGGCATCAGTGAGATTCACCACAGGGGTTGGGGATGCTCTGGCACCACTGGCCACTGGAGGCAAAGACCCAACCCAAGAGAGCTCTGCGCATCCCTTACCTGCAGCGAACAGACAGCAGGTCAGTGCTAGCAGCTTCAACACTGCTGAGCTCTTCTGGAAACAAAGAGAGGGCCCCATTTTGACAAGTTTTGGATCTGGATGGATATGATCCCAAAATAGATAGGCTTCTGATCCAGGATTTTGGCGCAGCCTCTTATAGCATAATTGGCTTTGCAAAGACTTGGACTGGTAGCCAAATCTCAGATGCTGTGATTGTTTCGGGGTTTGTTTCAGGTCTGTTTTTAGTGTAAGAGAACTTAAATTATATGCTATGCTAAACTTGTGACATGGCATCATTATCAAGTTACAAGATGATGCTGTTAATTCACCACACTCTCTGCAAGTTGCTGTGACCACAACCATAATTGTTTCTTGAAGCTCACAGTAATGTGGCCTCTGGCTCATAATAAAATTACATACAGAATCTCATGAGATGGAAAAGGAAAAGAGAAAGGAACAAAAATCTCTCTGTGGACCTTTCTGAGTTGTGCAAGTCATGGCTTTCGACAGGGAGAAATATTCCAATAACAGAGATTGGCAAATATTAGAAAGTTTGGCTATAGATACTTTGAAGTTTCTCAGAAGCTTTTCCAAACCTCATCTTAAGATCATCCAAGACACTACGCAGATCTGTTGGGTTAAAATTTCTGGTCTTTGCTGACTCCAACAAGGACAGACTTATGTGCAAATTGAAATGTAAAATAAACAACTCCTTACCCTAGGAAAGCAAATCTCTCCCCTTTCTTAAATCTTGACTGACTAAATCTTTTGAGCTTCAGAAAAGTGTATGCATATGTTCACTTGGATAGAAGCGTTGGGTCACATCCTAATATTTAGCTGAACCAATTTGAACAGCCATTCTGATCCAATAAGTTGCTTTTAATGAATATGATGTGAAGAGCCAGACTCTGTATTGCATTTAGCCTTCCCTGAGTAAACTAGTCCCCCTTTTCCTCCTGTATAGCCCTCCAACTGATCCCACAACACCAAGATACTGCTTTGATCTATGCCAGGTGACAACGGCTCTTAGGCCAGCAGTGCAGGACCATGTTGTGCCCCAGCTTCACGTGTTTCCATATCACTGCCCTTGTAGGAGATGACTCGCATAGTGCCTATCAGCAGGGGAACCTGCTGGAGTGGGTCTCCATGCAGTCACTCTGTCTGTCCCGGTGTTTCCACCCTGATGTTATCCAGTAGGAATACAAGCCACCAGGGTGCCTTCAGGATTGCAATCTCCCCTGGAGCACAGCTGGAGCAGAAGTGCCCCACGCCCTGTGCTAAACCACTTGCACAAAATGGTGCTCGCTTCTTGGGAGGAGAGCGTCAGGAAATGGAGTTGGTGTGTGGATCACAGGCACTAAAAACTGGTTTGGATAGTCTCATAAGTATCTCCAGGTGTTCTATACATTAAAATAGCTGTAAAACGAAATGAAGGGAGAGGCTATCAGTCATCTTAACACTGTGGGCACTTCTGACAGTTAGTGCTATCTCATACACAGACAGCTCCTTTCACTTTGTGCTCCCAAGAAAGGTTTTGTTGGGTCTATTAGTCTTTGGGTAACTCAGAGGAGGGATGTGACAGGAATTTAATGTGCCCCTTCTTAAATCCTCACTGTTCTAACAAACACAAAGAGTTAAAGTAACGCAGCAGAAGGTTTCTCCAGGCCTCTAGGAGGTTCAGCTAATACACTACAGGCAGTTTTAATGACAGAGCTTCCAGCTCAAATCTGGCCTTTTTATTATGATGAAGGGCTTGGCCCCAAGTGGTACAGGACACCTGCAGCTCTCATTGAATACAATGGGATCTGATGCTGATGAAAGGGACCATTTTCAAACTTCCTTAGAAGTAGGCGCTCCCCAGATGTTATGCAAAAAGCCCTGCAGAACAGGCATCAAGTGCTGTGTTACTAGGCAGACCAGCCACTATTTTCCTCAGCAGGATAAACCCAGGAGTTTGTGCGAGTGGTTTATGTGATCAGATCTTCTATCCAGCAGCAAGCAAATTAAGGTCAGTGCTGACTGAATAAATGGAAGTATTAGCCATTCCTGGAGAAGCACTGGACATTTGAACAAAGAGGATTTTCTCTCACTGGGAAAGTGCCTGATGACATCTGAGTTTTGTCACTGACAATAGTCATAGCAGGACTTTTAACATAATCCAGAAGAAAACTTGTGAGAAATTGGGAAGCGTGTGTATAAGGAAAGACAAAGGGAAGCACACAACTTCCTATGCGTAATTTCAAGTTGTGTGTCAGAGCTTCAGGACGTACTTTATCACATCTCTAAATTTCACAATTTACTCACAGTCAAGAGAAAAACAATGCTTTCCAATCCATTCTATCAGGCTTTTGCAATTCCCCTTCTTTGCCACCCCCCATTAACCCCTTGGTTAATGCAGGTGGGGATCTTCAGACCTGGGTGGTACTGATGCCTCTGGGACAGATCACTGCAGTAGGCATGGGTGGGATTGGTGCTGGCAATTGTAGGTGAAGCAGCGTAAGATTGTTGCTGAAGTGCAAGGCTACAGCACCCTGTTGGGTTCTTTATTTGATTTTATTTTGTCTCACTCTCTATGCTTTTTAGCCATTGCTCCCTCTCTTCCACATTTTATATATCTACCTATTATATAGAGAGCTGGTTCTAATTAAAGTCAATCAAAAATAAAACAATACACAAAAATCAGAATATATTGTATATTTGATTAGCCATGGCTGGGCAATAATATACAAGGTAAAAATCTACATTCCTACCCCCCTCAGGTGGGGTTAAGATTCAGAATCATATTACCAATATAAACAGAATAAAGCAGTCTGCTTTATTAATACCTAATATATCAGGTATCACACATTCATTCCAAAAGGCAAAAGAATAAAAGCATGCCTGCATTCTGACATTGACACAGATTTTAAATAACACATGTCCTGTTCTGGATTTTCCTTTCTTTGTTACAGGGTGGCAGGAGAAGAAAGGAATAAATACAATAATAGTAAAAAAAAAAGTTCTGTGACAGTTATGTGGTGAAGGCAACATTGGCCCATTGTAAGCAGTGAGTCAACATAAAAATGCAACAACCCCCCAAAAAAACATCCATGTAACGGACCAAATCCCAGCCATCACCAGCTGTCCAAGTGCTGTGGATTTGCTGCAGCGGTGCTGCATAGCTGGGAGGAGGGAGGCAGTACGTGAGGACTTGGGCAAGTGATTTGTACAGCTCAGGAATGTCACAGAAGTGCTGGGTGTTGTCAGTTTATTTTTCTGCTCTTAGGTCCTTGTAGAGGCCGATTTATCCTTTTCACAGGGCTGTTGTAGCTCGCATCTCCAGTGCTGAGGGACTACTGTCAGGCAGAGAAAAGCTGAAGACTTAGTATTCCCTGGTGATGTTTCCTTTCTGGTCTTCTCCCTCTATTCCCTAATCCCTTCCTCCACCATCATCCTGGGGGTGGAGGAGGAGGGGAGGTCCTGAAAAGGGAATGCAGAGGCAGTGCTAGATAAATGCTGCCAGATAAACCCCTCTCTGTCAAAGTTATTTCCCTGGACAGTTTCTTTGTGTCTGTGTAGCTGGCATAAAGTGGCCAAAGCCTAAGACTGCCTCTCATCACAGTGATTGTGTGTACAGTGGGTGTATGTGACTACAGAAATGAATAAAGTTGGACTCTGTATCTCTTACTGGGATTTAGGTTTTCTCCAAATATGAAACCCAGTAGCTGTCTTCCACTGAATAGAAATAAAACTATGAACTTTAAAAAGTAGTGGAGTAAAACTTCCACAGTGGCTTTGATATGGATGTTTCTTTTTTAAGCCACTTGGACTTGGCAGTGCTTCCTGCCAGCCTGCCAGCCTGGGATGCTGTTGTTTTTATCCATGCTGGAGAACCAGACAGCTTGCTGATGGCTTGCAGTGTATACTGCTTGCATGGGTTACCTGACATCATCCTGAACTCAAGGACATTGCAGTTCTCATCCTTTCCCATGTGTGTGAGCAGCGACAGTACAAGGCTGAGCCATGCACAGGCATGTGAAAGCCTCTATTCCCTTTCTAGTGAACACAATAGTCCCTCAGACTGGGGCTACTGTATTACCTCCTTCATCGTCTTCCCACCACAGCTCTCCGAAGCCAGTGAACTAGGGCCATACTGCACCTCTTCCTCTCGCCCCACAGCCGATTCCACCTTGTGCCTTAGCCACCTACCTCTGCCCCTCCTGCACCTGCCTTCACACTTTAGCCATTCGCTCCCGACACTCAGCAAGACTCTGGGAGCTGACGAAGTTACTACCAGTCAACTGATTACCTGCTAATCTGCTGCTTGGCAGCAGCTGGTTGTGTGAAAGCTCTTATCCTGCAGCTCAACTTTTTCACAGAGGGAGGTACGGCTGAACACAAACTCCTGTACAGAGGCAATTACACAAGCTACAGGGTTACTGCCTTGACATAGGCAGCTGAAGCCTGCTGCCTCCAAGTATCATTTGAAGTATTTCACATACCAGCAGTGGTACACATATCTCAGCCTGGTTTTGGTGGACTGGGCATTCAGAAAGCTGTCAGGTTGGCTGAGGTCTGTTCTGCGTTGATGTGTGTGTGTGCACGGTCAAATTGTTTTGCATCCTGTTTGCAAGCTTGTTGAGGGAGAGATTGCCTCCTGCAGCATTTATAGGGGTCTTGTATAATGGGACGCTTGTCTTGGTGGAGCTTTGAGGCACTACCAACACTGGCAGTCCATTACATGCATTCTGAGAAAATCAAGACATTTCCTTGATTGCATTTGCTTGACTGATGGTTTGGAGTGTGGCACATGGCATTGCATTTGTTGATTAAGTATTATGGTGCGTCAGAACGTGATTTGCCATGACATAATAAGATGTGACTGATGTGTCCTGATGTGATACAAACTGAAGTGTTGCAGAAAGATGCACAGTCAGACCCACACCGGGGGTAAAACCTAAAGCACTTTTTCTAACACTCGGTTGTCAGATATTTGACTTGGACAATTACAGATTTGCCACCAACGCTCTGCTGTCCTCAGTCACCACACTAAATCTTCCTAATTGGCAAATACATTAGTGAGAACTGACATCACCATGTTAGTCACTGCGCAAACATGGAGGTGGGTGGAGAGGTATAATCGTTCAGAGTTGTCCGTAATTAATCACAGACAGGTAGTTCAGAAAGGCTATGGAAACAGTCTCCACATTCACTTACTAACACTTCATGATCCAAAACAGAATCCAGAAGTTATTCCAAGACAGGTGGTCATAAAATCTTGAAAACTGGTACTGAGAGTTGCTTTTGTTGTGCCCTACATAAATCTGTCCGATTTTGGCTAAATTATGTACTGTTTAAAGTCAGCACTTAAAGTAAAAACAACCTGTGTTGTGTTTAGAAGAACCTTTGCCGCTGAAACCTCTGAGTATTTGCAGTATGCTGTGTGCTGCAGAAGATTAAGCCTTGGAGGAGCTGAGCTTCCTGTAGGAGGAAGTCCAGATGGGGCATTGCAGAAGCATAAAGATGGCTGTATGCAAACATCTGGGGTCAAACAACAAACAGCACAACAGCCTTATCAGCAAGGGCATGTCCACCCTGTATCTGACCGAAATAGAAAGCACTGAGACAGCTCTGCTCTCTGTAACCCACCCTGTGTCTCATGAAGCGCCTGTTTCACAGCCATGGGCTGCGTGGTACGGGCAGGGCCAGAGTGGCCACCCAGGTGCCATACAGCACTGGGAGACAAAAGCAACAAGGAAAATAGCCTCCGTGCAAAAAAGGGAGCAGTGGCAAGTCCTGGAAAAGTTAAAATGCTTTGGGAATATGGAATACAATTGGAGAAGGTTTGAAGAGTGCTTCTTTCTGTGTCGGTAAGCAGTGGGGGCAATCATGAGGCAGCCTTATTTCCAGCAGTAACTGGTGTGTCTGCCAGACAGCCATTAAGTTAGAGAGCAAAAGCTGATTGTGAAGCTGTATTTTAGAAATCTGAGGAGTTCCTGTACTTCATGTAAGAATGAAACACAGGAGAGGAATGTTATTAAACAAAATGAAAAGGAAGGAAAAAAATCACAGGGGTATTTGTGGCTGGGCTCAGGCTGAAGACTAGGTCTTACAGTTCTGGAGGCTACCTGAGACCTGATAAGACTGTGACTGTGATCAAAACAACCTGGAGGTGATTACTGGCAGATTTCAAATTAATCCTTTAAGAAAACATTAGAATTCATCACAGCACAGCTTATGGAGAATGGACTCTCCTGCAGCAAACTAGACAGGATACAAAGAAACTCAAAATTACTATAAAACTGAAAGTGGAGGTCAGAAAAGTCCAGCAAAGCAGCACAGGCTGTTGCCTATATGGTGGGCTAACAGCACATACCCAACTAAGGGCCAGCAGGTTGGAGAAAGGTGCAAGAAATCCCTTGAAATCATGTCAATTTGCCAGCTCTGCAGGCTGCAGGACAATATTTGCAGTACAGAGTAGGAAGCAGGTAGTGACTTAGTCAAATGAACACTTCCTAGGAGCTGGAGATAGTGTTGCATTAGACCATTGGGCTATCAGTTGGAAAGCAAATGTGTCCTTAACTTTACACAAGCTGGAGGGCATTAAGTCCATGTTACCACAAAGAGGTTTCTTCACACTACAGGAAAAGCTAAGGCACTGGAGGAAAGACAGCTAATACCCCAAAATCTTCACGGTGAACTTACCCTGGGTGTTTGTGGAAAAGATTGCACTCTCATTGCTACCAGAGAGAAGGCACAACAGAGAGGTTGGTCTCTTGAAAGAACCTCTCCTTGGTTGAGAGAAACCTGCCCTGCCTCAAATCCCAAGCTCCTTGGGCATGAGCCTCTGGAGCTGTCCCACGTTTTGGGAGCATTTTGTTTCTACACTTTCGCTGAGTCTTTACTACTCAGAGCCATTTCTTTAAGTCCTTTAGATGGACATGCTTATTTCAGTAATCTCTTCCTTATTATCCCTTTTTAAATTAGCATTAAAGGTGACCAAAGTTTATGTTGGGGCAGAGCTTGTAGGTCTCTATTTCCTTTTCTCCTTCTCCCATCTCATTCAGCGTTGGGTCATTTGTTCCAGTGTTCTGGCTGTTATTTTCCGTAACATCTCTCTTCTCAAAGTTTTTCCACAGTAGGGCAGTCAGGCAGTGTTACATCCCCATTCTCACTTTTACACCTCACAGACATCTCTGTGTACAGCTCCAGCTCTGGCTCTGCTCATCTGCTCTCCTGTGGTTTCTTTCCTTGGAAATTCAGACTTCCCGGTGTCTTGATTCCCACTGCAGAGCATTGTAGCTGTTTCTCGGTGCTACTTTGTGTTCCTCTCTCTCCTTGCCTTGCAGTGGGATTTAACTTGACCAAACACTGCAGTGGGTCTCCAGAAGCACCTCCAGGGCAATAACAGCCATGGATCCTGTGCCTACGCACTTTCACTTCTAGTTGAGTATTTACAGAGGAAAGGAACTAATGAAGAGAGTGGTTTCTGAAGAAAGGCAGTGAAATGGAGGAAACATGAACCGCTGGAGAAAGAGCAAATGCTTTTTACGGGCATTGTGGGTAACAAGAACCACATGTGGATGGAGCTGGATGGAAGGGATCTAAGTTGGTGCGTGTTCCCAGTTTTAAAGGACAAACCAATGCTTGGCTACTTGAAGGTGGGAAGCAACAGATATGGCAGGAGAATTGTCCTGTGGCCATCACTGTGGCTGGGGACAGAAATGGTAAGACTACAACATTCTTGGAACTTTTTAAAAAGATCAAATCTGAAATAAGAGAGCTTCCTTTTTCTGTCCCCTCAGATTCCCTGCTTTGCTTCATATTGCAAAATCTCATGAGCACTGGATGAAGACAAACTTAATTCTTTCATTTCCTGACTCTTCAGTGCTTGCTTTGAGACCTTGATGTTCTTTTAATGGATGTTTTTGGATGCGTTATAAATATATATAACATAAGCTACAGTCAGACACCGATCCATGGCATTTATCATACCCCTTCACTCTTTCATCCACATGTTTTCCACTAATTCATATCACCCTGGGCCACACGTAACAGCTTCAAAGGACTCCTCTAAAAAAATCAAGGCAAAATGCCTATGTCTTGCTCTTTCAGCACGTGTTTGCATGTATAAAATGCAGTAGCAACTGCTTCTGAGAACAAAGGGAGTAAGATACCAAGTGGGGGTGGGGGAAGAGTTCACAAAAGTCAAGACATGGTATTTCCTCAACTGTTATATATTTATATTACAGTAGTGCCAAGAAACTCCAGTCAAGATCAGAGCGATCTGATTATATGAACTTCACAGAAACATATCAAGACACAACCCCTGCCCCAAGTAGGTGGTAATACAAAAGGAAAAAAAATACAGAATATGAGGAGGGGTGCATATGTGTGTGGAGCTGATCAGTGAGAGGGACAGCCATCTTAGAGCTGAAGCTGCGTTTCTCTCACAGTTATAAAGGGCTGGCTATCCACAAAGAACCTAAGGCAAGGTCCCTTCTGCAGGCAGAATGATTAGCCCCACAGGGAATTCCTGCGGTAAGTGGTTATTCATGAAGAAAGGTGCTTGAAGAGAGGGGATAAATGCTTATTGGTTTCAAGAAAAAGGTCTTTGGAAAAAAGCTAATAAATTTGAAGATTGACCCTGGATTTTGATGGTAAAAAAAAAGGAATTTTTATCCACTTGTTTCCTCCTGGATCATGTATTGGAGCTAAAAGCTGAGGAGCCACTATGGACGCTGGTAGAGTTAACAGAGGGAAATTAGTGAACTCTGTATTTAGTCAAGAAGATACTCTACGTTATGAAACCAGTTGATTTCCCTGCTGCCTTACCACACTGACTTAGTCAAGCCTTCACACCAGCTCTTATTCTTTGCATTTAGTGGCAGTCGTTGCTGGTTCTGTCCCCTCTGGCTGGACTGACTGCCCATCATTTCAGCTTCATGGAGACCATGCCAGAAAACTGCCAGGCACCTCACAGGGCTCGCTGAGCAGAAAGTGCCTAGGTCACCTCTACAACAACCCTGAGCGAGGGGAAGATCTGTTAACTTGCTCTTCTGCCGAATCCCAAGTGCCAGGATTATTGCTTGAGCCCTCTGACTCAGTGGGTTCTCCATGGAGCTAGAAGCTTTTCTGGAGAGGGAAGATTGCTAGAGCACTGACCTCTCCTACTCCACTGATGGGATCTGAGGTTTCCTCAGGACCAGGAACAACATCTGCACAGTCAGCCTTGCTGTCTCAGTAGCTCCCTGGGAGAAAGAGGTAGGAAGCCTCCTCTTTCCATCTGAGCCTAATGTGCTCAGAGAGACAATTTCAGTGATATTGTCCATCTGACAGAGATGACTACTAGAGGCTGGATTCAGCTTAAAATAGGAATATGAAGAAAATAAAATAGGAATAAAGGCTTCTAGAGATACTTTTTTTTTCGTGCCAGGTATTTCTGGCTGTCTGGGACAGTTTGTGGGAGTGAATCTGAATCATTCCCTCTTCCCCTTGATCTTCATTCATGGCTGCTCTATTGCAAAGTTGGCTGAGTTAAGGGCAAAAAAGACCTCTCTCAGAAGGAAAAATTGAAGGCATGGGTGGAAAAGTTCTCATGAAAGTGGGAATAATTGTATATGGGACATTGTATCTGGTTGCACTGAAGAGCTCGGTGAAAGGAAGGGAGATTGCTGTTCCTGCCCTTCTGACAAAAGCAGGGCTGACCCATGCCCCAGCCCTTCTACTGCT
>NW_010117290.1:46564-48088 GCF_000699245.1 Pterocles gutturalis
AAATTGGCCTGAGGAGGCTTGATTTTGTTGAAGGCTGTATACTTTTCCATTTGGTGACATTTAGGGGCTGTGGCCACAATTGCAGCCTGTGTTGACAGGGATGATACACTGCAGGGACTGAAAAAGAAATGTTTTGAACCTTGGTTTGTGGCTATTTGCCGCACGCTTCTTCTGTAATTGTCTCTAATCCTGTCCACTTTCCCTGTCTGTTGGTGAAACACATTCACATTCATCCTAAGCAAGTAGAAACGTGAAAGCAGATCTGGTGTTAGAAGCACTAGATGCACAAGAACAGAAATTACACTAAGCAATAACAAGGCATTGTAAATTGTGTGTGTCGATTACTATTGAAATAAAGAATGACAAAATAAATTAATTCAAGGGAGAAGTCATTGCAATTAGTAATTTGTCAATTCATGTAATGAATGCAGGAGAACAAAAAGGTTATCTCTACAGTCAGTGCTGTGACCCTGACGTCCTTAGGGCACAATGGATGAGAAAAAAATTTTTTTCAGATGTTGTAACCATTCAGAAATAAAGGTATGGTCAGAATGTACAATTTTACAGTACTGCAAGACCGTATAACTGATTATTAATACTAAGGTAGGAAAACATTTTGTTCCTAAAGCTATTTTATAATTGTGTGGTGTCTCTTATTTTATAGTTTAACCATGCTGTATAATAACTACCTCTGACTCAGTACTTTAATCACTTGATCATATGAAGGATTTGATTTTGTGAAGCAATCACAGGTGGAATTTCCTTGTGCCTCTCACTCTGCTGTCTGAATAATCTAATGCAAGGCATGACATGGCCAAACCTGGTCTCTAACTTCAGATAGTTTGGGCTACTCATGTAAAATAAGTTTGCAGGGCTGAAGACTGAAATGTAACCAAACACCAACCTCATTGGAAGAAACAAGGGCACTTTTGGGGTGAGGGCACATATTCCATGAAGCTGGATTTCAAAGCATGTTTACACTACATAATGGGCTTGTCTAGATAGCAATGTGCACTAAATCTCACAGTGTATCAGAGGCACCAACCAGCAGCAATTTTTGTGACCTTTCCTGAAGGAGAGGGACAAACTGTCTCACCATAATTGTGCTTCAAAGTCAACACAACTGTTGCCATCCTGATTCTTCATCTCTCTCCTACTCTGACATCCAGCATTTTTATGTATGAAGTGATCTTAGTAAAAGTAAAAGGAAAATGACGAAAGATTGTGCTTCTTCCCTATTTACAAGTACCATTGAATATCACAATTATATCAGCTCCATAAAAACTGTAGTTAAAATATGACACATATTGCAAATCTTACACATAATTCCACCTATTACATTGTTAAATCAATTACTCTTAAGTGTACAAACACATACCTGACCAAAATAAAGAAATAATCATAATGAGGACTTAGAGAAGTGTTGTCTAAAACTCATAGGAAACAATACACCATACCAAGTTAAATGTCAAGAAAAGTTTAAAGGTCAAGTTTTCACACTGAATCACAGAATCACAGAATGTT
>NW_010117291.1:0-11219 GCF_000699245.1 Pterocles gutturalis
TTAGAAGATCTTGTTGCTGAGGCTTTCTTGTCCTCATGCTGGTACCAAGGCGCTGGCTCTCGGTTGTGGGGGAGGGATGGAGTTGGGCATTGCCCTGACTCCCCTCTCAGCAGGGGTGCAATGCACGGAGCAGATCTACTTGCAGAGCCTGAGCCTTTCTCCTCATTGAACTGGAGCCAGCACTGGAAAGCTACTGGTTTCCCTGCAGGTGCCGCAAAGCAGAGGGCTGTGTCAGCCAAGCAGCCGGCCGACTTTGACCGCTGTTGGTTCACAAGCGGGGTCCTGCCGTGGTGGGAGAGGTCAGGGTCCCGCTTGCCAGGAGAGGCGTGGAGGGGAGCGCTGCGTGCCCTCCAGCTGGGTTTGCTGTCGGGACTGAACAGATTGCCGTTCCTCTTTGTGCTGCCGCACAGCTGTGAGGAATCGCCTTTGTGTGGACCCCTTTGTGTGGGCACCGTGCTCATGTAGAGGCGCTGGGCTGGAGCTCATCGAGGCTGGAACCTGGTGTCCACCTGACATTGCGTTGGCAGTGGCCTTAAAAATAATCTGCTTTTGCCGTGCAAGAAGGGCACCATCCCTTCTCACGAGAGTGAGCGTGTGGTGCATGGCGGGGCTGCTTGTTTCCCAAGTTGTTGTTCTGCCCAGGCTGCAGCAGAGACCAGCTGATGCCAACTGTGGGGCATGCACTTTGTGATGAGACACCCAGCTTCTCCGGGATGAGCCGCAACTTGATTAATTGGGAGTATCCTGTCGTGTGGGAACAGCATGTGATTGCAAGCTGCCTGGACTTGTTGCATATGCAGCTTGTCTGGTGCATCCGCAGTGGTAAGGGCACACAGGAGGCGTGGGGCTCCTCCTTCCCTTTCCCGTCTCCTTGTGCTCCAGGTAAGTGTCGTAGCAACCTGGTAGCACCTTGCAGGGAGGATTCTGGGTGGGAAGGAAATGAAGGGGTGCCAGATCTGTACTGGCAGGGTTGCGATGCTAAGTGGAATTAAAATGCTGGTGTAAATGGTTGGCTTAGCAAGGAGTGGGTTTAGTCTTAGAGATGTGGTGTCCTTCCATGCTATTACACAGCGTGCGAGGCATTCAATTGATGCAGCTGTGCTTTTAAGTAGTGAGTGACGGGTTTATAAACGGATGGCTTAGGAACAGTGAAAACAATTAGATGTGTACTCTAACAAGCACAGAGTTCCAGGACGGGCTGACAGACCACGAGGCTGACAGAGCCTCCCCTGCGCAGTGGCTGTGCGATGCTCTGCAGTGGCCGGCAGAGGAGACCCCGGCCCCAGCGTTGTTGGCTGTTAATCGTGCCTGCACCGCGCGGCGTGTTCTGCAGGAGATCCAGAGGGGCACAGGTTCATCGCCACCCAGACACTGCGCTCTGCTTTCACTTTCTTTGTAAATTGAGCCTGAGCAATATTAGAGGGTTCTGGGTGGTGGTGGTCTACCCTGGCATGGGCAATGCTGCAAGATCTGGATTGGCATCTGAGCAGGAAAGTCTGGAACAGCTGGGAAAGTCACCCCTCTGTGCAGGCTGCTGCATACGGGCAGTGCTTCAGTTCCCGAGAAATGCCAACCCCATAACCTTCCCGAGCACTCCGTGCCGCTGCGGAGGGAGAGGACGGTAATTAGTCCATCAGCACAGGCTGGCTGGAGATGGAGTTGTGTCAGGGCACTACTGGGAGCAGTGGGCTGATGGACGGTATCGTCACCTGCATCCTTTGTTCACAGAAGCGTCCCTCGGTGCGAGCTGTGCCGCAGGAAATTGGTGTCTGGGCTGCCTGGCAGCCCATCAGCTTTGGGTCCAGTGCTCACTGTGCAAAAGATTTTGAGGAAGCTTAGTCACCCATGGTGAGATGGAACCTGATGTTCTTGCACGAGGAATGTTTGTGAGCCTCCAGCTCGATGCGTCCCCGGTGTGCAGGGAGGTTAGGCTGGAAAGAAT
The DNA here is from genome assembly GCF_000699245.1 of Pterocles gutturalis. Taxonomy (NCBI): domain Eukaryota; kingdom Metazoa; phylum Chordata; class Aves; order Pterocliformes; family Pteroclidae; genus Pterocles; species Pterocles gutturalis. Next base: position 1,943 of record NW_010117291.1, read on the forward strand.
TGGTTGGGATTAAGTGCCGGCTGTTTGCATTTTCTCCTGGAATGAGTAAAAATACACAGTTATGATTTTGGACATTAAATTGTGTAACTGTGATATTCTTTAAAATTGCTTAAAAGAGAAGGTTTTACTGTCTTCCGTAAGGGTTAACCACAGAGTGGCCACGTCAGTGGCTTTTTCACAAAATGTAGCATTCTTGGACACTCCAGTGAAGTGTTACAGTGTGAATACAGCAAATTACTTTATAGCAAAATTGATTGCCAGTTGTTGCTGCTTTGCTCATTACAGTTTGTGTGAGTGCTATTGGAGATTTTAAAATGTATCGCTCTGTGCAAAACTTTTAAGTCACTAATGATGAGAAAAATTACCTGAGAAATTAGAGTCCGTCGGGTAATATTGATGGTTCATTTGTCAGATTTCTGGATGAGCTTTGTCTAAATAATTTGGCAAACAATTTTCTCTTTATTCTTGAGTCCTTGGAAGCTTTTCCAGTTCGTTGTTGTTAGAGACGGGGCTGTCTTTGGAGACACATGGTCAATGTAGGCTGAAGATGCTGACCGTGCAGGTGTTGGGCAACGAATGTCAGCCTCTCTGCAGAGGTAGCGCAAATGACATCCTCACCTTCTGGCAGATAGTGCCAAGTGTGCTAGCATCGTTATCTTGCAATGTTCTCCTTTCTGGTTCCCATTCAAAGAAGCCCAGCTTCTCTCCTAAGAAAGGCTGGTGTCCAGAGAGTAGAACTGGTCTCAAATCCAGCCCTAGTGAAAATGGGCAGTGAGACCACGTAGAATCATCGAATCGTGAAGGCTGGAAAAGACCTCAAGGATCATCAAGTCCAACTGTCAACCCAACCCCACCCAACCCACTAACCCATGTCCCCAAGCACCACATCTACACGTGTCTTGACCCCCTCCAGGGATGGTGGCTCCACCACTTCCCACATGCAGCTGACTGTTCCGTTGTCTTCCTGCAGCTGGCTTTAGCAGGATCCTCTGAACATGGGTGAGTACCGCCTGCTCGGCAAAATGGAATTGCACCTACCCGGAGCATGAGGAAAAAGTAGCGTGTTGGTGGGATCACCCTGTGCAGCTCTGCTGTTCGTGTAGCCACACCAGCGGCTCACCGATAAAAATATGCCGTTGCTGATGGGTGAGAGCTGATCACCCAGGGTGTGAAGCAGGGTCCAGCATCAAGACCCCAGCTCCTCAGAGGGAGATGTTGTTGTAGCTGGTGCCAGGTGTGCTCTCATCCACTGCTGATGGTGTTGATTTCTCTGACTTTATAGGAGTGATAAGATAGAAATAGGAAGAGACCACAGCAGGCTCTGCAATCTCCATCCTAAAAGGGTTGAAACCATTCTGTGTTTTCTACCCCTCGGAATTCCACAGCTCATACGCAGATACCTGCAGGGTCGGAGGATGTGTCACTCAGAGGGCAGGAGGCTGCTGTGGGGACAAGGCAGGCGGGATTTTGCTTTGTTTTTTTAGGAGAGTTTGGATCTTAATAGGATAAAGGCTGTCAAATGTGTCAGGAGTCAGGGCAGTCTCCGAGTCCCTTTTACAGCAGGCGAAACCCAATGATTTTTCTGTGGAATTTCATCCTGCTCCTTCATTTCATCCTGCTCCTTCATTTCAGAAGGAAGCAGTCCCATGTGCACAGCTGTGTAACTAACTTGCTGCCTTTTCCTTGGTCTCCTTTTTCCTCCAGGAGCTGTTAGTTAATTCTGGATAAACGTCAGCCACCAAAGAGCGGAGGACAGGGACCACAGACGCCCTTGGAAGCCCCGGCATCCTTCCGGATAGACACTGACCAAACCGGTGCCTTCTGCCCTTCACAGCCCCAGACAACGACATGGTTCCTCTTCTAGTTCCCTGCATGTGTCGGTCTCGGTGGATGTTCCTGGAGTTGGGAGGAGGGTCACTATCATTTCCTTTAAAGAATCCTATTGACCCCAGGTGCTTCCAGCACAGCTTGTAGCTTGGAGGCTTGCCCAGCACGAGCCCGGTTCACCCTGTGCTAGCTTTGGTTTCACCAGTCCACGTCTGAGTTTCAAGAGCTGGTATCTTTGTCCGTTTGTTCTGGAGAAAGGGGTCCAAGGTATTTGGAAGGAACCCGGACTAGCTTGTTAGGATTAACTGTTCCTAGCATGCTCCCATCGGTTACAACAGCAGGCCCATTTCTTCCCTTCCAAGGTTCCCTCCTAAACAATAAAGTGTTTAATGGTCACTGTGTGCTGTGAGATACTTTCAGTCCCATGAGTTTGTCAATTGCTGTTTTCTGCCTCCTACCCACGCCAACAAAAACTCCCAACAAGTGTGGGGAATAGAAATACTTCAAGTTGCAGTTTATAAATCACAAAACTTGTTCGTTTTGGTCCTGGGCTGAAGGACTTTGGCTTATTTGAAAGTATTTGGAGGAGCGTAAAGTCCTGGCTGAAGGGAATGGTGTTGGTGAATCCTACCCAAAAACCTTTGCTGAATGCAGAGCCCGAGTGCTCGCTCTTTGCACCAGCTGTTGGGTGCAGTTCCTGCCTTAAACCACCGTCCCTGTCAGCCTTGTGCTCTGCTGTGAGCCTTCTCCTTGCCGAGCCGAGGAGCCCTGGGAGCTGTGTGTGTCTGGCATTTCATCCTGGTCCAGGTGGGTGCGTCACACCTGCAAGAGACCCGTCAGCAGAGCAGGGGAGCAGGTCTGGCTGGGCGGCTTCTTCCCCTTCTCCGGCTAACGCTGCTCTGGCAGCTCCTGTCCCCTCTGACTGTGTCTGACAGTTTCTGAAGAATGTGCACATGGATTTTTGGAGGTCATGTTCGAGTTTAATGTAGTGTTTATAAAAATGGATGAGGGGGGCTGAGAATTGTTTTCTGTGTTATATTCTGCTTCGTCTCGTTTTCCTTTAGGCAGCATCTTAGTGCTTTACATCTTCATTAAAGCAGCAAAATGCCTTCCTGGGGAGTGCTGATGCCACAACCCTCTGCCTTCTCAGGAGCAATGTTTGCTGACCCATAGCTCGTCTCTGTTAGTCTCAGATCTTGCAAAAATTCCAGCTTTTTATCACTCTGCAGGTGACACTTGCTGTCCCCGAGGGAGGAAGGGCAGGTTTTCCAGACCACAGCAGGACACTTGGAGCCCTCAGATCTGTTTGCAGCAGCACTGGGTGGGCTTTTGCTGCTGCTGGGGTAGCTTTGGGGCAGCGAGGTTCTATGGAGCCACCGAACAGAAGCCTCTGCATGCAGGAGTTCGGAGCACCAAGGTCCATCCCTGACAAGATTTTAAATTTTTGCTCATCTGAAGAGAAAAGTACCTATTTTGTCTCTTCCTCGTTTTCCTCTTGCCCCCATCCATTGTCACTTTGGCATGGGTAATCTGCATGTCATTATTTCAGCTCCCCTGAACTGGGGGGGACTCTGATGCCAGGGCTGATTATCTGGCAGCACTGGACAATTTTCTCTGTTAGGCAACTGTAATACATTTCCATGTTCTTTTATAATGAGCTTTATTTACCAAATTGGCAATTCCTCTGTTGAGAAATAACTGATTACAGCATTCAGCGAGTTGCTGTCATCTCAAGATACGCAGGTGTCTGTGGAACAGAAACAGATGTGACCGTTCAGACAGTGAACTCAATCGATAGAGGGAAGCGAGAAAAAAATCAGCCATAAAATCATAAATGTAACATCTCCAGCTAATGCTGGCCAGGTGCATCGTGGCTGTTTTGCAGCCCAACGAGGACAAAGCGGCACTCTGAGGCCATCCCGTACCTCCAGATGAGGCACTGCTTGATTATTAGCTGAAAACACCTCTTGCGTGTCGTCGCCCTTCAGCCCGGGCTTGCCTAGATCTCAGCCTCTGGTGGTCTCAGCGGACAGACATCAGTTCACGGTGTACCCTTGAAGTAGGAAACTCCTCTGTCCTGCCGTGCTGGGTTTGATTTTTAGCTGACTCTGTGATGAATGTCTGCAAACTTGGTGGTGATCATGTCCGTGGGGACTGTGGTACCATCTGCTTCCCAGGCAGCCCCTTTCCTTTGCTGTTTCCTCGTGCCCAGGAGCAGTTTTGTTGCTGCTGTTGCCCTAATCATCAGCTCAGATACCTGAGCCTGGGGAAAAATACGATGAGCAGAGATGTCAGTAGGAAATTGCCAAAGATGAAGTTCAGTTTGCAGAGTCTCAGCTGCTACCCAAGTGAAAAATGTACAGGTAACGCAGCTTCTCGAGTGAGTGTTTTCTCTCCTTTATTTATATTGTTTTCTCTCCTTTTTTTTTTTCTTTTCTTCCCCCCACCTCATCTTTGCTGCTCCTATACTACTGCGGCCCTTGCAGAGGAGGAGGAAGCCCTGCACCATCTCTTAGGCTCCCTCTCCTTATATTTCTCCTTGACTGCTTGTTGGATATTCCAAGCATGATTTTTTTTTTCATGCAAGATTGTGACAGCAGGTGTCAGTTGCGCTCCAAAGTGACAGAGATCATTATTCCTGGAGCTCGGTGTCCAGTGTTTAGTAGCTGTCCTTATCACACACAGTTGGCATTAATGGGCGACCGGGACAGCAGGAAAACAAGGGCTGAAGCTATTGTAGGAGCTGAATTGGCGACAGTTTCCTCCAAAGGCGAGCTGGAGGTAGGGCAGCGGCAGGGGGCCACCCCGCCGGCCCTGCCTGTGCTGGATAAACAGGAGCTCTTTTGTGTCCAGGAATATCTGGGACCTGCTTCACCTGCTGAAGCCAAACCTGCGCAGTGCCAGGCGCCGTGCAGGCGCAGGGCTCCATCCAGCCCAACAGCCGCGTGTCCGTTCTGCCTGCCCGCCTGTTGGGGTTCTGGGGCAGGCTGGGTCACTGTGGGTGTGCAAACGCATCCGGTCCTTCGGCTGCGATGTACACAGTGGGGGTAAGTTCATGGAAAATACAGGCTTGCAGAGTGCCTGCTTTACGAGTACGAATTGTTTTAAAACTGTCCGGATGAATGGAAGGAACCTTTTTATTCATGCGTGATTTCTTAAGTGTTGCAGAAAGGAAAAAGAACAAAACCAACGGAGTTAGAGAAGATACAGCAAATAACAGACCTGATAGAATTTTTCCAGTAGACTTCGATGGCTTTTTTAAAATGAAACGTTCAACAAGCACTTGGAGATTCCAGCGTGCAAGAACATCTCAGGCTCTCTAAGCGCCAAATTTGTGATCTTGCATAAAAACACAACCCATTGCCTCCTGTTGTTAATATTTCACACTTGGCTTTGCAAGATGCTTTATCTAATATCCTCTCTGCATTCAGGCTTCTACCGGCTCTGCCTTGGCCACGCGGAAGAGGCTGGAGGAGGAAGGCAATTGCCGAGCGTGTCTGTATCTGTGTGGGAGGGTTTTGTGTAGCTGTAGGGGGAGAAGAGTAAGTCTCATTTCCTATTTTATAGTCTGCTGAATCCTGTGATCTCGTGCTGTGTGCTCCTTTTCCAGGCAGAATTTTTCAATTTGTCTTTCAAGTTGTTGTTATTTTTTTCTTTCCAAACTGGTTAAAAGTGTTTGTCTGTAGCTTGTCGCTAAACTGTTTATGTCTATTCCCTGAAATGCTTCACTGCCGGCCTCGTACACGTCTCAGGACCACCTTCATCTTCTCTTTGCCTGGTGACTTGCTCTGTTGGGGTTAGAAGGAGTTACAGGTACAAGGACTCTCCTCTTGCTCCTTCCCACTCCCTCTAAGATTTCTGGAACTAGAGGCACCTGGATAAGTACAGCCTCCAGTTGCCACAGCTCTTTTTGCCCCCCAGGGAGCCATTACACCAGCACTGTGGAGTTACCAGCCTTTTTCGGAAACCCATGGGAGCCTGAAGGGCCATTTGGAGTCCTGCGGGGTTGTAGCCCCATGCCTGCCCTGCTCCCATTCTCTTTTTTTTTTTTTTTTTTTTTTTAAAATCCTTGGTGAAGGTGGATGTGATATTCCTGAACTGACACCCCTGCCCTCTCTATCTGTCAGCCTTGTCACTCTGCTCTTGATAAGTGTCTTGGTTTCTTGTCACTTCCCCAGTTCTCTGGGGCTGATGCCTTGAGAGAGTGAAGGGTGATGCGGGCTGGAGTGATTAGCCTGGACCGGTTCTCATCTTCGTGCTGAGGTTATTCAGGGCAGGTAATGACACCCCTCCATCCCCTCCTCTGGTGTGTAATTATGCTGCAGATGGTGGTTGAGCAGCCTGGGGCAGAGCCAGAGGGAGCAAACGGAGCAGGCGCTGGTCTCAGGAGGGCTCTGTGCCAAAAGTAGATCTTGGATTTAATGACACATGTGCTCTTTGCAGACTTTTTACGGAGATCAGCACATGGCAGAGAACTTTGTCGTCTTCCTAGGGAGAGCAGCAAACAAACTTTGGTTTCCAGGTTGAAGATGAAATCGACTGCTTCCTCTGGGGTATGTAAGAAACTGCTCCTGAAGAGGAGCCTGAATCAGACGCCCTTCCTGCGGGCACTCGGAGGAGCAGCTGGTGCGGGACCCAGCCATTTCGTCCCTGCGACGTCCTGTGAGATGTTGGTGCACTTGGGGCTGGTTCCTCTGTTGTTTTCTGTGGGAGCTGTTGCGTGGAGTCCCAGGGAGTGTAGGAGAAGGGGCAGCAGGGACCTCAAGTCCCATTTTGATTCCTACTTTGTATCTTCCTTTGTTTCTATAGAGTCTGTTTAGAAATAAATACAATTTCTGATATCTTCATAGTGGGTTTGCTAATGAGCATGAGCCCACACAAAGCCCACGTGGCACTTTTTGCAGAGGTAGGATCTGCTCACCTTCTCAGGGATCCCCTAAAGCTTTAATTCCCAATTGCCATGTTCAGTAGCCTTCTGAGCATCATGCTGGAAACTCAGAGTCCCCCTGGGTTCTCTGTGTTTGCACCTTACCGATTTTTTCTGTAGCAAAAAGGGTTTATTTGACTTGAGCTGCCCCTGCTCCGAGGCAGCTGCTGTGTGCTCGGAGCCTCCCAGCCTGGCGTTCTCGTGCGGATGCTGTGGGACCTGGGGAGTGCCCTTGAACTGCTTGTCCCTGACCCAGCCAGACCCTCCTGCAGCTCTCACCGACTGCCTGTGCGTGTCCCTGCCCCGTACCCCCCTGTGCCGGTGGGCGACAGGGCTGCTCTGTGCCCGTGTGTGCACGCTCCAGCCGTGCTCCAGCCGTGCCCTGGGAGTGTGTGTGTCTGTTCCTGCGGCTCTGCTGGAGCTCTCCAGGGTCCCCGGTCACTGAAGGGGCAGATCCGAACTTCCCGAGATCCGCCCCAGATCCAAGGCGGCTCATTTGGACTATTATCCTGGGTCTGCCGGTGGGCGACAGGGCTGCTCTGTGCCCGTGTGTGCACGCTCCAGCCGTGCTCCAGCCGTGCCCTGGGTGTGTGTGTGTCTGTTCCTGCGGCTCTGCTGGAGCTCTCCAGGGTCCCCGGTCACTGAAGGGGCAGATCCGAACTTCCCGAGATCCGCCCCAGATCCAAGGCGGCTCATTTGGACTATTATCCTGGGTCTGTGCTCTGAGGTGTGTGGAGGGTGACTCACACCCCACACGTCAGGACAATGTCACCAGCCCCAGCCTCTGGCCACCGGGCTGCCCGAGGGGCTCCTTCCTCCCAGGGGCGGGACAGGAGGGTGGCTCTGCATCTCGATACGTGGTGCCGGTGGAGTTGGAATGGGTCTGTCTGGCAATTATGTTGTTTTTTTTGTTATGGCTTTAGATCAGTTTTGCGTTATTTAGTCCTTGAACTGCCTGAGCTAATTTCTCTAATGGGCCCCAGCTGAGGGACGTGAGTGACACTCCCTCAGAAGGAAGGAGAAGGGTGTGATTTTCTTCCTCCTACGACCTTTCGAGCATCCCTCCGTATCCATTCTCTCAGTGATGGAATCCATCATCACAGTGAGTTTGATTTTTATTTTCTATGAATGGGGAGTGCCACTCTAAGTCAGGATTAGCTAAACATAACATTAAAAATAAAGCACGGCTATTAATTTAATGGGTTCCTCGTTACAGCCGTCATAAAACAAGTAAACAGGAACTCTGCCAGTGCTGCCGTGCATTCCCTCTCGGAGCGGCTGCACCGAGGGAGAGGTTTGCGTTTTTGCCGTTTGATAGAGCTGTGTGTGAGCGTGGCTTTTTAAAAATTCATTCTTTCCTTTTCCTTCAGTAGCCTTTCAGCTGCTGGAGAAGTCTGGCTGGTGACTGCAACGAAGCTTCGTGGCTGTTAACGAGGCGGGGGGGAAATGCCAGTTCAGGATTTAGCTTAAATCATATCAGCCAAAATAAAAGCTTACCAAAGGCAGAGAAATTGCTCTTTATGGGCTGCTTCAATGGAACAGCTTCACAGTCCCTTTAATCCTTATTTTCTTATTTTTCTTTTGCAAGCCTCCTTTGTGTTGGGACTTTTTCCCTCTACTCCTCACCTACAAGTGCGCTGTTGCCAGCTAATGACAACTTCCCTGGATTGCCATTGATGGGAGCGAGTGGATCAGTGATGCGCACCCATGGTGGCCACGGGGAGGGAGCCGGGCATCCCCGTGCCTCGCCGGTGGCCAAAGGCACCTTCTGCCCTGGGGTTTGTTCCTGCTCCTGAGCACAGCTCCGTGACTGCGTCCCGGGGCTCCGCAGGGGGACGGGGCACGGCAGGAGGCTGTCGCGATGCTCGCGGGGTGGTCAGGCAGAGTCCAAGCTGAGATGGGCAGGCTTCTCCGTGTGCTGGGCTCATTCCAGACTGGAGTCAGGTGCTTGTGCAGTGCTGTGGGATCTGCACCTTAAAGAGAGAAAATGCTCATCCATTGATTTCAAGGCTACATCCTAATTATTTCGTATCGTGCCTGCTGGTACCCTGAAGTATACATGCCCAGGCCGGAGGAAAACGGAATATCCACAGTAATATGTTTAATATACTTCATGGCTGCTTTCCCTAATGTCCTAATGAAAGCCAGCCGCAAAACCTCAGTGCCAGCTGTTGGTTCCACCCAGCGTCGCTTGGCCTGACCTCCCCGTTGCCAGGAAAAATGAGAAGTGCTGTCTGAAGGAAAGGGTCGCAATTCAGTCTGTGGCCAAACAGATAGAGCAGAGAAATCATGCTTCAGAATCTAAGCTGATAATCTTCTTGGAAGCACTCTCAGGCAGCGGGGTCTGGTTCTTCATCTCCTCCAAGAGCAAACCAGATGTCCTCTTAGGAGGCTCGTGTGCTCCTGCATTGCTTCTCGCTGATAGAGACTCAAGTGGTTTTATTCAAGTCTGTTTTCAGCCGATGATGGAGTTGGATCTATACAGGTCACAGGAATCCGATGTCAAGGTGACAGTGTACAAGT
>NW_010117292.1:0-4852 GCF_000699245.1 Pterocles gutturalis
TCCTCCAGACGAGCCCTCTCGGCCGTCAGCGCGGCCACCACGCTGCTGAGCGAGCCGTGCACTGCCGGGACACGTGGGTCAGGCTGCAGCACGGCACCCCAGCACCCCTCGGACCCCCAGGGGGGCTCAGCACCCCCACCCATCCCACCTTTCTGGGCCAGGACCCAGTTAGTCCTGCTGGCTAGAGGGGGAGAACCAAGCGTCCTTGACCAGAGGTTCCATGTTCTGCAGGAGGAACCCGGCGGCTCCTGGCTCCTGCTGATCCGGAGCACCTGCCCTTCGTTTGTCGTTGCTGTTGATTGCAGCAATGAGCCGTTTGTGCCTTCAGTGTTCTGTCTCCTTGTTGTGGTGTTTGGTGTCTCCGTGTGGGTCTGTGGGGATGCGACCCCCGTGCAGGCGCTGTGCGGCTCCGGGTGTTTGGGAGGGGAGGTGGCTGCTGTCGGAGGCTTTTGTTCTTCTGTTTTGTCTGGTGGGTTTTGTTAAGCTAAAGGTGTTGAAATATTGAATTTAGATGGAATTTTTTTAGAAATACACAATCTAACCGTGCAGAAAACTCCCAGTAAAAGGCTGATTGCTTTGTCTGAGATGTATTTAGGACTCTGAGAGACAAATTTAAAAAAAAAAACCAAATCACAGAATATGAATCAAAACAAATCCTTTGTGGTTATGCTGTTCATCATCTGAAGAGGTGTGCTGAGATGCTGTTCCAGAAATACAGTTTTGTCAAGGGAAGTGCCAAGACCGTACGAGATGCCCACGAGAAAGCAGATGTCCTTGTATGCCGCAGGACCGAGCGCGCTGGGCTCCCGGAGCCAGCAGGTCCTCTGGCCAGGAATGCTACAAGCAGGAGACCCCCTTGTATTCTAACCGGTTCTGTTTTATTTTTCTCTTCCCACCAGGCACCTCCACAGAGAACGACTGTGCTTTTGAACCCGACTACGCTATTCCGCCACTCCCAGTGACCGAAGGTATGCAGCACATTCGGATTATGGAGGGCATGTCCCGCTCCCTTCCATCCTCCCCCTTACTCACACATCAGTCTATCAGTGTTCGGCTCCAACCTGTGAAGAAGTTAACTGGTAAGGACTTTAAATAAAGTTCAGTGGGGCTTTTAAGGTCCGTTGGTGCAAAAAAAAAAAAAAAAAAAAATCTGTAAGAAAAGGCTTTGAACAAGCTTCTGTATACCAGTCAGCGTTTGTTTATTATAGCAGCTGCTTTAGTCGAAACCAGGAACGGATGGGATTTCACGCTGACAGAGAAATCTTTCTATTCTGAAAATGATCTCTCTGTTTTACAAATATTCTCTGGTTTTCTGAGAAATTTCTAGCAGAGCGGGTTTCAGTTCCACTTTGTATTGTGGTTTATGCACAGTGGAAGTGTTGCAGTGATTTTAAAGAGCTTTATGCGAAAATTTGGAATGCCGATACATCAGAAAAATTATAACCTTACACAGCAAAGTGATTTTTTTTTTCATGGTTCGTGCATATTTTTAAACTGTTTTGTTTATCTGATCTGCTGGGGTTGTGGTTTGAACACCTAGAGATTTTAAAGTAGTTGGATTTTCAAAAGCACTTGGGGTCTAACGTCCACTTTAAAGCCTGCCATCGTATTTCTGCTGAGAACAGTTCTGAGAAACTTGCTTCTGAAATCTGACATCCCTCCGTGCCCCTCTCTGGAAACAATCAGCCAGTGTACTGCGTGTGTACTGACAGAAACCTCCAAAAAGAATTTTTACGCGATATAATCTGATCGATGCTTAGCAAAGGGAGCTCGGATGCACTTTGTACCTTTTGTTTTCCCTGCCCTCTGGTGAAAGGAGGAGTTGAATGGGACAGGAGGAGATCCCTGAGCCGTGGAGGAGTCCCTGGGCAGGGTCTCGGGGTGCTCTGAGCCCGTTGGGTAGCAGTTCTGCCCTAAAATGGGAAAGCCTAAAGCAGCTTGTCGGTGGAAATGAGCCCAGCTGTGGGGCTCGGAGGCTGGTTCTTCAGGAGGGCGGATGACGCGATGCGTGAAGGATTTGGGGGGTTTTGTGGATTTGGGGGTTTTTTGGAACGCTTTCCTTTTTCAGGCTATCCTGCAGTTAGCAGTCCTGAGTCAGGGCAGTGTAGCTGGATGTTCAGAGCTCGTCCCTCGGCATTTCCTTCTCTTTTGCGGAACAGCTGAGAACACGACATGTGCTTGTGCTTCAGCAGAGGAGCTGCGAAACAAGCCGGGTTTATAATTTGGGTTTGACTTTTAGAATCATTCAGTAGCAGATTACAAAATCAGTTTCAAAATTCAATCCATTAGTTTACTGTCTCTAAAACCTTCTTAGTTTTTATTCCACTTCTCAGTACTTCCCTCTGGTAGGAATACGCTGCTCGCGGTGCTTCGGGGTTGGGAATTCTGTGTGTTCTTGCCATGAACTCTCATTTTTCTTCCCCTGTCACATAGTAATGGGTAGGTGTGGAATCCACAACCTTCCAGCCACGAAAAGCATAGGTTGTGAAAAATGACCAAAATAAATCGAGGCTGTTTTATCTTCTCATGGCGTGTCAGTACTTGTTTAATTTATTGTGCAACGTACGGCGAGTTTGTTCCTGCTTTTCCTCTCCCATAATCCTCACATTCATCCAGGTTCCTCTTCCTTCTAGTTTTTGAGTCACTTGCAGGGATTTTCTTCTTTGTTTTGCGTGCCTTCCTTAGTGAGGCAGGTGATAGTAGCCAGCTCCATGGGCCTTTTTTCGGCGAGGAAAGGATGAAAAACTGTTCAGGGCTTTGTAGTCCCTTCATCTCTTCCTTTACCCTTCTGTCCCCTTCTTTTGACTGTCGTCCTCTGTGTTTGTACGCTCTCCTGTTATACCCCTGGGTCATATTATATTCGTGTATCTGCTTGAACAGTTCATTACTCTTCTCTCAAATATTTGCAGAGGGTTTGAGCTGTACCCCGTGGACTGAGCAATTTTTCTTACACCACTGCAGCTCCGTTCCTCCGACAGCTCCAGCCTGCCTTGGGGAAGGTCTGCTGGGTGTTAACCTCCTCCCGCTCCTCCGGATCGCAACCGTTCAGCCCAGCAGGTTAAGCTCCGTGTATTCAGAATTATCTTTTTCCAGGTGGAAGCAGCTCAGACTCCATTTAGCTCCAAACTCGGGAAGCTTTAGCTGGATTTGGCAGGGCTGCTGTTTGGAGCATCCCGCTAATTCCTCAAAGGTCCGGATCCTGGAATGCCAGCGGTGGCTTTGGCAGGTAGTAACTCAGGGAAAGGGCTGGTGATTCAGGCAGACTTCAGGGGTCTGGGCAGCCCGCTGAAACGTCTGCTCAGACACCAGTGGGGTGGTCTGGAAGAGCCGTGCTGTAGGCGTTCAGCTGGTGAAAACGCATTCTGCGCTGTCGGTCTGGTTTGGAAACTACATGCGATGAAACGGACCTGAACACATGGACAGAGAAGAGAAGAAAACCGTAGTCTCCTGCTTTTGTTCTGAGGTCCATTTTGGGGCCACACACAGGTATCTGTGGGAAATTGATGGGGAAGACGACTACGTCTGTCTTCTATCTGCCTGCTTTTCCTTCTCCATCTGTTTGAACTATCCTGTTCCAGCTAGACCCAGGCCGGCATGGCACGAACACACACGATAATGTTTTGCACGTAGAGGTCTTGATGACTCCAGTGGAGCTCCTGATAATACTTAGAATTCCAAGTGCGTTTCGGTGCGTTGGTGGATTAGCATGATTTCTTAAATTATTAGTTTAATTTACTGTTGATATCGTAAAAGGAAGGTGTTTATTTTACATCCTCCTGCAGTCATTACAGGAATTTGTTTGCTTTCGTTAAGGTAGTGTGGAAGGGAACTGGGAAGGTAATGCTTTCTGCTCTTTGTTATTTGTTGTATTTCTATAATGATTCCTTATCGTCTTCTTTCTTATTTACTACCAATCTGAGAGATTTAAATAGCAAAAAAATCCCTCAGCAGCAGAAAGAGATGGCTGTTGAATGACTGACCGTTTACTATAGCAGCAAATGCAAATATTTATTTTGGTTTTGCTGTGGGACATCAACTGGCAGCTTGTAAGACTGTCCTTGTTTTTATTCATGAGTAAACCAGCATGATTGGTAAAATAAAGAAAATTTGGAGTTAATATTAGATTTGTGAAGGCAAGTTTTTTGCTGTTTCTCCCCAGTTTCTCTCGATACCCCTCTGATTTTAGAGAAGTGTGATGGGTTAGCCCTTGGCTGGGGGCCAAACCACGCACACCCGCTCACACAATTCCCACCCCCACCCAATGATAGGGGAGAGAATTAAAGGGGTAAAATGGAAAAGAGAACTCGTGGGTTCAGAAGTCTTGTAAGTGCCATCGTGGTGTACTCAGAATCTGCCAGCGTGGATAAGCGACGTGGTTCAGAAATCTTCGTGTGACTGGGAGCTGGCAGATAAAAATAAGCAGCCAGTGGTTTGACAGTGAAAGCACAGAGACATTTCGCAAAGCCGGGCTGGCTGCGATGGTTTCCTCTCCTGCTTTGTCTTGTTCTGCTGTCCAGTTGTTAATCCTGCACAATAACAGCAGTGATTCCTTTTGGGAGAGGGAAGAGGGCGATTCTGGGGAACTCAAGTGTTACAAAGAGAGGCTTTTGTCCGGCTGACAGTTGCCACATGGATTTTTCAAAGCGACCTTCAGAGCATAGAAAATTGTTGAGAAATTAGCCGATTGTAGGGGCTTTTTCATGCTGTTTGCTTCTTACATCCATTTGTGTGTGACTAACCCATTCATGTCAGAATTTCCATATCTGCGGAGCAGCCCAAGAGTGGAATGGTAACATTTGTTACAGAAAACACTTTGGTGTTTCCTATATATATATATGTGTATATATATATA
>NW_010117293.1:0-3045 GCF_000699245.1 Pterocles gutturalis
GTATCTTTTCCAGCCACCAGACCCACCCTCCTTCAAAAGGCACTGTTGTGCCTTTGAACTATATCCTCTCAAAGACCTCTTATGTCTTCCCTTTTCTTTTTAAGTGAACAACTTCTGGATCCCAAGAAATCACATACGGGTTCATACAATATTGTCTTCTTGGAAAGTTAACAAATATTTTATTTTGTGAACAAGGAAATAACAAGGCAACTGTGTTTCTAAGGATGGAGTTAAGCGTTCTGTTATCCATATGGCCCGCTAATACTGTTTGCGGATCCAAAGCCTGCTGCCAGCTCCAGGTATAACCAGTAACACCACTACAAACAGCCTGTTCCTTTCTTACCACTTGGTCTAACAGCACGGACGGGCTGCCCAACCTGCAGCTCTTAAGCTCCATCCAGCTGTCGGGCGGCTCAAGCCCAGATCCACTCTGGAGACTCTGCCAGGCAGTTACTCAGGTCAGGAAGGTCAGCACTCCTCCTCTGCACAGAGGGATCACAAGCATTACATTGCCTCCACCTCCTCCTAAGAATGATTTTCAAGTGTGCTGAGTATTTTACTTGTGTTTTGTGATGGTTTCTGGCTATAACTCATCAACTAGCAGCAGAAGAACCTGGAGGACGCAGCACCTGGCAGTGCCAGGATTGCTTAGCGAGAAAAAGAGGCCCCTGTGATTAATAAGGGAGAAGGAATAAAGGATGCACGTGGGGAAAAAAATAAATTACAATCTCACGCAAAAATACTAAGCGTAAGGAGACTCAAAATACCTTAGCAGTAGCTTTCTGCTTGGAAAATCCTACATATTAAAAAGTAGCTCTGTACACCAAATTTATTCAAAATACCAGGCAAAGCTGTAGCTGTGGGCACAAGATGACGGCTACAGGGACAGAAAGTGTGGGCAAGAACACACTGCTGCAGCCTGGTAAGATCTGAGCAGAGAAAGTCATCACAAACAGACAAACACCACAGTACGGGTAACGTTAGGGCACTGAAAAAGCTGATGCAATGACAAAGAAGGGTTCCCGCACAGCTGGACAAGCTCAGAAGGCTTTTTACAGTAAGACTCACTCAGCAATTGAGCTTGGAGTGGTTTTTTTTTCTTTGTGCATTTTATCTAGTCTGTAACAAATACTGCTTTGAAACACATTAGGGTTAAAACTTGTAACTGACGGGATTTGTTCACTGCTTTTCTTTCTCACAGGGATTTTTTCCCCATGTACTTCTAAAATGGCTTTTTTTCTTGCTGTGCCTCAAAGATCACAACATTACAGAAACAGAGGTATTTCATGTTATTGTTTGAACAAGACAGGTATTTAAGAAAAAAAAATAATAATTGTGCAAGCTTTAACTCTTCCTAAATATTTACTAACACTTGTATTCCCAACAGGGTAAGAAAAAAAAACCCAGGAGACCAAGATAGAAAAAAATGAACTGCTAAAGTATATCTGACTCTGTATCAACTCAATTAAAAAACAATTATAAATGTGACTGACAGCATAAAAAATATGTTTATAAAAATTTGGCTCTCAAAGCCTGGAATGGTCTTCATTTGAGAGCTGGTGGAATTTTATAAAAATCCAAATGCAGCATAAAGAAAACCACATTCAGGACACAAAACCAACCCTTATTTTTAGTACATAGGAAAAATTTGCTACTGCAGCAAAAGGCCAACGAGTTTCACGCAGTCTGTACAGAAACCAGCATAAGCTTCAATTCTGTTTTTTGGACTTCATATGCACACTTCTTTAAAATTATCTAAATTGTATTATTTAGAGAGACTGAGCTGCCAACTAGTCACAATCAACCAACTTAGACACATGCTACTATGCTTTTCTTTGATAAAAAACCCCCCAAAAAACAAAACAAGCACTAGAACTACATTTGTCATTTGGGAGCACTGAAAATTACTCTTATGCCTAGATCTCAGCTTTAAACTCTAAAACTACACTTATTCTGACTAAATCAGAACTTCTCTGTTGTTTGCATACAACTACTAAATACAACTTATGACACATGTCTGGTAACTCATCTCAAAAAACTGGCTGCATTCTTTAATGCCTGCTGCTTAGACATTTGGCACAAGCACTAAGGCAAACGTCAGAATATTGCCAGTTTAGAAATAAGAGGTTAAGTTTCTACAAGGATCAAAACACAAAGAACAGTCTGAGAACATGAAACTGAAAAACAAAGCACTCCTGAACCTTTCAGAGCCAGCACTCCAGCCCAGAAACCCACGGGAAAAGAATGTGTAGGGTAGGAATTCAGCACTGGAATGTACTTATCCCACTTCACAATCACAAGCCATTTAAAAAAAAAATACACACCCAAAAATAACAGCAGGGAAGCGAGAGACCTGAACATAGAAAATCCATTAATTTGTTTAGGTACAGAAGATTTGTATCTGAAAGATACCATGTCACTTAAAGAGTACGTAAATATTGCCGATGACGTAATTTCATCAGCTCTATCACTAGCATGATACTGAGCCCAGGACACTGCCAAAAGCAGAGCTGGAGATGGAATCTCTCTGTTTCAGAGATTTAATACTAAAATAAGACTTAAGTCACCACAGAGCATTTTGTTTCATTTTCAAATCTTCCAGCACCTTATTTTTTTTTGTTTCATTTCAAAGGAAAAAGAATGAAGCAATAGTGCAAATTTAAGAGATGGAAGGGTGTGGGGGGGGGATCTTCCAAAGGAGTTTATGGCTAAGGAAGATTTCAATAATACGTGTAGCTGAGATAAATATTATTCACATGTTCTCTTTAATGTGCTAGTGTTTCCTTTACACAAAAAAAGAAAAATTTATTTCTGTTCCATTGTGCTTGTGGTATCACACTGATCCCAGCACTGGAACAGGCATTCCTTTTTCAAAAACTGGATCAAGTTATTTCAGTCTGGCTTTTTATTTTTATTATTATTGCAATACTCATATATTTAATATTTATACTTCAGTCTAAGCAGCTCCAATGCAGTCTACCCAGACTTTCCAATTAACCCTCAAGCCCATACATAGGCATCTCCCCTCCAGGAGTTACTGAAGCA